>NC_043003.1:4499258-4551758 GCF_006345805.1 Octopus sinensis
GTACATTGTATGATCACCAGAGTTGAAGAAACCATTGCCAGTCCAATGAACTTCGCTGACTCCCAGGATATCGATGTTTAACCTATTCATTTCCTTTTTCGGTGTTTACAGTCTATACTTACATTCTTTCTTTCTTTCCTTCTTTTTTAAAATCAGTTCATTATATGTAAACTCCTCATCCTTTGCCTATAGCATCCTCATCCTTTACCCTTGTGACAAATAAATGAAATCCTTTTTATTACAGACAGTTTTCTCTTCGGTCAAGCCCTCATGAATGGAGCGGAGCGGAGTATCGTATCGTTCGACGAAAACATTTTTGCCATGCGACGAACCAAGTATTTAAACTCTAACGTCGCAATACCAGTGGCCCCGGTCGCTCTCTTCGATCATTGCCTCGTCATGAGCGGAGGCCGGTGGGCGAGGCCATTTCCCATCATTCCATGTTTTTCGCATGTGAACTTACCGGCCGCCTCGGACACTCGGCGAAGAGCACCCACGGAGGAAGAACCGTGCGGGCCTAAACGACCGGGAGTCTTTTCTGCTGTGGTTATTTCCGAGATGGCGAGAAAATATAAATGGGGCTGATGGGTGTGCCTAGCTGGAGCAAGTTAATGACAATATAACAGCTAAGCACTTTACAAACTCTCTCTATAGAGTTGTACTTATCAATCGTGATTTTCAGTACATAAATCTAACCCCTCCTCGCGCACACAAACACACAGACTTACATAGGAATTCAGATATACATACAAATATAGGCATATAGACATTTTTTGAGGGGTTAGGGAGTGAAGCCATAAAGATAGATGTTGATAAAAATCTCGTGAGAGAATTATTATGGAAGAGATAGAGTCAGATAAAGATTGGCGGAGAGAAAAGTAGGTGAGAGATTGAGACAGGAATGGGGAGTTTAGTGGTGAGAATAAAGAAATTGAAATGCAAAATGGGTCTATAGACACACACACACACACACATAAGTGTGTGTATACACATACATATATATACAGAAAAATATATATACATGCATATACACTCAGACGCTCACTCATATATATATATATGATGTATGTATATATATGTTTACGAATATGTATATATATATGATGTATGTATATATATGTTTACGAATATGTGTATATATATATACGATGTATGTATATATATGTTTACGAATATGTATATGTGTATGATGTATATATATGTTTACGAATATGTATATATATATATATATGTATGATGTATATATATGTTTACGAATATGTATAGATGTATGGTGTATATATATGTTTACGAATATGTATATATATATGTATGATGTATACATATGTTTAGGAATATGTATATATATATATATATATATATATATGTATGATGTATACATATGTTTACGAATATGTATATATATATATATATATATGTATGATGTATGTATATGTTTACGAAAATGTATGTATATAAATATATATGTATATATATACATACACACACACATATGTACATACGATATATGCATGTACACACACACATATAGAGAGAGGTGAGAAAGAAAGAGGGGATAATATGCCTATGTTTGTATGTATATGTATGTTTGAATTCGTATGTAGGTCTGTGTGTGCGTGCGGGGGTCGGGGAGATTTATGTACTGAAAATCACGATTGAGAAGTAAATGATGGGATCTAAAACACTGTGGCCATTGTTTCTGCTGCTGCTTGCTTGTTTGTTTCTTGAGCGAACGGTCTTCGTCCCAGAGTGGGAGAAGTCCGAAACGTGGTCCTTTGGTATTCGTAAGACCCGCAGAAGAGAAAGCAGGTCAACCCCCGACACCGAGAGCATCGACGGATGGATGAATGCACATCCAGGCTCAGCGGTTGCGTAGGAAGTCGGGGACAAGAAACAGGAAGAAAGAGTGAGAGAAAGTTGGAGCGAAAGAGTACAACAGGTGTCGACCCCCCCCCTGCCGGAACCTCGTGGAGCTTTAGGTGTTTTCGCCCAGTCTGGGAATCGAAACCGCGATCCTCCGACCGCGGGTCCGCTGCTCTAACCACTGGGCCATTGCGCCTCCACTGATGCTGCCGGTGATAGTTTTATTGTCGTCGTTGTTTAACACTGATCCAGCCATGTTAGTGCACATAAATCGCTGAATATCTATGATCGTTCAATCTCTTTTTCAAGTATAGCGTAACTGAAACTGTGTCTCTCAATCTCGCCCGTCTACCGCTCTGTTAGCACCGAAGTCAAAAGTGTACTAACGGGGACAGCAATTGTGTATCAGCTGAAGAGATACAACTGGATCCCATTGTACAGGTAAACCGTTGCTTAATTTAAATCCTGTGTCTATGTGAATCTATGTTGTATTGAAACGTGTGTAGTAATTAAATAACTGTCTAACTGTACTCCTTCTTGTTGACTCTGTTTTATTCAGCTTTACACACACACACACATATATAGGCGTGGCTGTATGGCAAGAGGCTTGCTTCCCAACCCCATGTTTCCGGACTAAGTCCCATTGCGTGGCACCTTGGGCAAGTGTCTTCTACTAGAACCTCGGGCCGACTAAAGCCTTGTGAGCGGATTTGTTAGAGGGAAACTGAAAGAAGCCTGTCGCATATATATATAAATATATTTGTGCTTGTGTCTGTCCCTCCACCATCGCTCGACAACCGATCTTGGTGTGTTTGCGTCCCTGTGATCTAGTGGTTTGGCAAAAGGGATCGATAGAATAAATACCAGGTATGCAAAGAATAAGTTCAGGGATCGATTTCTTTGACTAAAAGGCAGTGCTCCAGAATGGTCACAGTCAAATTGACTGAAAGAAGCAATAGTGTGTGTGTGTGTGTGTGTGTGTGTGTGTGTGCATGTGTGTGTGTGGTGTGTTTCGTTTGCGTGTATCTTTCCGTTGTTCTTTCTAAGCTATGTATCTCCCCATCGCCATCTTTAATACTATCCTAACCTCCAAAGTCATAAAATATTTCCTGTTTCCGCCAAGAAGACATGCCAGCGGCAGCAGCAACAACAGCAGCAACAGCAGCAACAACAGCAGCAGCAGCAGCAACAACGGCAGCAGCAGCAGCCACCACAAGGTTTCTTTCTCCATCGCCATGTTGTTTCGCTGTATCACCCTTCCATTACTCAAGTGTAAAACTTATTGACTAATCTAATGTTTTGCCAAGGTTAATCTAAATATTGTTATTCTGTCAGTGATTATATATATTTCATTGCATTCCTTGATTTATGACTGAACGTAGAGCCTGCTAATAATAATAATTAATGATAATAATAATGATGATAATGGTAATAACAATGATAATAATAATAATGGTAATAACAATGATAATAATAATAATGATGATAATAATAATAACAACAACAACAATTATAATAATAATTGTTGCTTTAGGGAATGTGAGAAATAACATAGTCAAATGGTTAAAGGAGAGTGGAATGGAATGTTCTGTGGAGCAACTGTAGAAGGTTTGCTTCATAGGAACAGGAAAGATGATCAGACTGGATTTTAACACTTGCAGGCTTACTGGAATCATGTGAATATCTGAGGTTACAAGTAGTAACGCACTACCAAAGTAGATCAATAAATAAGATCGATAAGGTGGCGAGCTGGCAGAATCGTTGGCACGCCGGGCGAAATGCTTTGCAGTATTTCGTCTGCCGTTACGTTCTGAGTTCAAATTTCGCCGAGGTTGACTTTGCCTTTCATCCTTTCGGGGTCGATAAATTAAGTACCAGTTACGCACTGGGATCGATATAATCGACTTAATCCGTTTGTCTGTCTTTGTTTGTCCTATCTGTGTTCAGCCCGTTGTGGGTAGTAAAGAAATAGGTATTTCGTCAGCCGTTACGTTCTGAGTTCAAATTCCGCCGATATTTATTTTGTTTTTCATATTTTCGGGGTCGATAAATTAAGTACCAGTGGTGTACTTGGGTTGATCTAATCGAATGGCTCCTTTCCCCAAAAGTCCGAGTCATGTGTGCCTAGAGTAGAAAATAAGATCAATCCTGAATGCCTATCTTTCTGAATAATCGATAGAAAATTCTCCTGTTTCACATTTTATTTTATTGCTTGTGTGTGTGTGTGTGTGTGTGTGTGTGTGTGTGTGTGTGTGTGTGTGTGTGTGTGTGTGTGTGTGTGTGTGTGTGTGTGTGTGTGTGTGTGTGTGTGTGTGTGTGTGAAGGTGCGCGAGCGCTTCTATATGCAGATTCTAAATAATTTCATGCATTTTATAGCTTCATTCAACTGTGAAATGACACTAGTACATGAAGGGTTTGTTATATTTTTAGTGTAGCAAAGATCTTAACTAAATAGGTGGAAACAAGGAAATTGAACCGAGTGACCATTTCCACAGGGGTGGAATTTTGTTGGCATTGGAGCAGAGCTGCTGAAGCTTCTCTTTGTAACTCTTCGTTTAGTGTTTTAGAGGTGATCTACCTGCTTCAGCGACTATTCTTTTGTTTTGTTAAAAGACAGAATTCTCAACGAATTGTAAATAGATTTTTTTCAAAATATTTTGGGGTTGGTGACTTACATAAAATGTTGCTCTTTTGTTTTATTCTTAAATGAGTTTTCAGTTAAATCTAGTTTTACATCTGCCCGGTTCGCTATTTTATACACTGTTTAAATGTAATTTTGAATTATTCTTTTCTACTGTAGGTACAAGTCCCGAAATTTTTGGAGAGGGGTCCAGTCGATTGGATCGACCCCAGTACGCAACTGGTACTTAATTTATTGACCCCGAAAGGATGAAAGGCAAAGTCGACCTCGGCGGAATTTGAACTCAGAACGTAGCGGCTGACGAAATACGGTTAAGCATTTCGCCCGGCGTGCTAATGTTTCTGCCAGTTCACCACCTTAATTTTGAATCCTTATTGTTTAAAAAACAGTGGCAGACTTTACGGAATCGTTCACTTGATGAGGGTTTCACATTTCATTATAATATCAATCTATCATCTCGATATTAAAGATCTTTCTATTAAAGAATATTCTCCATTTCCTGTGTTACGATTAAGGCTCGCGACTAACGACTAAGCCACAAATCTCATCAAGTTCTCACTCAAAAATTACATCCAATTGCTTTGTTTAATCAAACTACCAACGGATTAGTATTCTCCATTTATTATCATACCTGACTTTACCACAAAAGCATACACCTGAGCTCATCTACTGTATATTTACAAGTGTTCATCTTAGGAACACTGTCTCGAGAAGCCAGCTTTAAAGTAGAAATTTCAAAGTAAACAGTAACTAGTGATATACAACGTGATTTTGAACTCAACAATGTTGCAGTTTTTTTTTCAGTTCATGTTTAGTATATCAGAGACGCATGTCTATTAAACAGCACTTACACACACACATATGGAAGCACACCACACACACACACAGAAACACGCGCGCACGTTATTTATTTATAATATATTTAAAAATGCTTTATATACACACGTGTGCGCATGTGTGTATATATATATATATTATATATATTATATATATATATATTATATATATATATATATGTATGTATTACTTCTTTTACTTGCTTCAGTCATTTGATTGCGGCCATGCTGGAGCACCGCCTTTAGTCGAACAAATCGACCCTAGGACTTATTCTTTGTAAGCCTAGTACTTATTCTATCGGTCTTACGGGGGCGTAAACACGCCAACATCAGTTGTCAAACGATGATGGGCGGACAAACACAGACACACAAATACATACAAACATATACATATACATTATATATATATATATACTAGGGGATTCTTTTAGTTTCCGTCTATCGAATCCACTCACAAGGCTTTGGTCGGCCGGAGGCTATAATAGAAGGCACTTGCCCAAGGTGCCATGCAGTGGGACTTAACCCGGAGCCATGTGGTTGGGAAGCAAGCTACTTACCACACAGCCACTTCATATTATATATCTAGGTTTGCGTGTACACATATACATGTGTGCATATACAAATACATATATGTACATAGACACACTTATACATATGATTGCCTATACAGGGTGATTGGAAAGTAACTCCCTATTTTAAAATGACTATAATTTATTTATTAACTATAATTTTTTTCTCAAATTTGTTTATGTTCTTTAATGTAAGGGAATTGATTCTATGTTGTTGTTTTTTTTTCAGATTGATTATTTTGTTTGAAATTTAGAAGCCCTACAAACATGGCTGGATGTCCTACTGTGCCCAGCTAGTAGCACTTTACCAAGTTTGGAGATCAGTTGTTCAAGTGCAAAGATGGCGGAGGACCATTAGAGGAAGACATGCTCAAGTTGAGGCAAAGATAATCAAGAATTGCCATGCAAAATTCATGACTACAGGATTTGTAGCTGATACTTGAAGTAGTCGTCCTTCCAATTCTTCAAGGCCCACATGACTGGCTGGCCAGAAGCCCTGATTTAACACCCTGCGACTGTTTTCTTTGGTTGGTTAAAGGAGGAAGTCTTCTCTACCAAACCAATGACTTTGAAAGAACTTGAAGGATGAATACGAGAAGTTATGTCTTTCATTCCACAAGACTTCCTGATAAAATCAGTTGATGTGGTCCCCAGGTGGTTTGAGAAGCTGGTGGTGGATGCTGATGCCCATATCAAATTTTAAATAAAATTCCATGCTATACACTTTCTTTACATATTCGTTTTTTCTAAAAATTATAGTTAATAAATAAATTATTAGTATTTTAAAATAGGGAGTTACTTTTCAATCACCCTGTATATATTTATCTATGCATACACACACACACATATATATGTATATATGTATGTGTGTGTGTGTGTGTGTGTGTGTGATGTATTTGAATCGACATCTGACATGATTTTCTAAGAAACGAAAAGAAAAACGGAAATCTACTCACTGTCTTGTAAATAGAGAGAAGCTTTTGGCTTTCTCGATGACAAAACTTCAATATCTGGCATCGAAGAACACTGTACGCTCTTCATTCGGTAGATATCATTGTTTAACCAAGTTGAGTTGATTCTTCTAGAAGATGTAATTACCTGGTTAAGAGAGAAATTGTAGAAAAACTTTATAATAATAATAATAATTAATAATAATAATTATAAAGAAATTTGACAAATTAAGCAAATAAAAAGACGTGGAAATTGAAATACAGAAGATGTGGCATCTTAAAGCGAGAAATGTTCTTATTATTGTTGCTGCTATAAGTATGATAAAAATAAGGGATGTCAGAAACATGTAGATAAGATCCCAGGACAATCGTGTCAAAAGATCTAAAAGATTGTGCAGACAAATACTGGGTACATCTTTAGAAAAACCCTATCAAATTTAATGTCTGTGTTGCTTTATAAGAAGATATTTCGCTACTGCTGTAACACTTCTTATCCTTCACTCACCCAAGGAAGTCGGGTATGTCTCGGCAAGTGATTGTAACAAATATGCAGATTAAAAGTAAATAACAACAACACCATCAACAACAACAACAATGATAAGGCGTTCCTTTCTCCATGAATATTCGAAAATGTAAACATCCTTTTTTAATACAAGAACACTTCAGTTTTCTCTGGTCGGACATACAAACAACCATCTTTAGAAAATTAAAAAAACTTTAATATCGACAATTTTCTCTGAAGATTTTTACCCTTTTCCTTTCTTTCCTTTCTCCCTGAATATTCGAGAATCTGAACATCCTTTTTATTGCAAGAACGTTAGAGCTTTCTCTGGTCGGACATTCAAACGGTCATTTTTAGAAAATTTAAAACTTTAATATCTACAACTATCTTCGCCCTGACTACTCGAATATGTAAACACCTTTTATTGACGTAACAAATTAAATGCACGATAACAATTAAGGAGATAAACACCTGCCAATATATACAAACTACACAATTACGAAAACTGTAAACCACAGAAAAACCTATAAAAAGAAAAGTAAAATTAAAAAAAGAAAACAAAAAAACATCAGCATATAATATATTATAATTTTTTTTCTGTTAATAATTAAAAACAGAACAAGGTGAAGTGGTTCTTTCCAATGCTGAGGTCAGCGTTCTCATTGGTTGCTAGTTGTATTAAACACATTTGACCTTTGTTAACAGCAAAGGTGTGACGTTTTTTTTTCCTTTGTCTCCTAATCGCACGGGAATGTGAAGTCTCACTGCTGATCTCCTTCTCACCATCAGCCGAACCTATTTACAGACCTGTGGAATTTGGTCTACTCCCCAAGCTGCTTCTCTTTCACCTCCAAACCTCATATTTATTATTGTCTCAAGTACAAGAGAAGAGTCGAAACTAAACGACATTTAATTATACTACACAGTAGTAGAAACTAAAGATGGTATCTCAGGACGGTTACAGTACCAGTGGTTGTAGGAGCACTTGGAATGATCGCAAAAGGAACTGAAAATTATTCAAGTATGCTTCATGGATTACCATTCTTGCACTAAGTGCAAAAGATTGTCTTAACTGGTACGTCACACGTATTGAGAAGGGCATTGTCATTGTGCAGTTTCTTTCCTTTTATCCCCTTTATTTTATTTATTTACTTTAATATTTTTTTATTTTTCTCTTTCTTCCTCTTTTTCTCTGACATGGCTTTGTAATGAACAATCTGGTATGTTTGTTTTAATGGCCTACAATGGTATACAGTGCGTTTCACGGCTCTAGGTGTCAGGAAGTCACTCGGCAAGAAAAGGAAACAATTGAAAAATATTAATGATAATAATAATTATAATAATCGGAGCCCATAACAAAACCAATCAAAAGAGATTAAACGGACGGATAATCATAAATACTATAAAATAGTTGATTTATGAGTTACACACACTACTATGCAACGCTCAGCCAAAAATATGCAAGAGTAAACTCTTACTGTAAATGCCCCACAAAATGAACAAAACCCGCAACATGTGCCATACAAGACCGATACCCGACAGAAGAATACAACCTGCGCTGCGCAAACAACACACAATATAAAAACTAATACAATAAAATACTCAAACCAAACCTCATAACAAAACTTACTGATACAATACAATATCGCCCCTCCCCACAAAAACGAAAGCATGCTGCACACACCATCCCAACAATAGAAAATTGCAACAAATGCTGCAATAGAAAGCTGCTTGAGACTTTCAGATGTCGAAAAATAATAATGTTGATGACGATGGTGACAAACGTTACTTTACCTCAGTTTATGAGTGACAGGAGAAGCTATACCTGGATCTTCGACACTACACACTGTCCAAAAATAACACTGCTAGGAACATCCCACATCATACGCAAGACACCATCAATCCAATAATACAACTTAAACAAAACAACCCATAAATACAAGACACGCTCTATACAGCATTTACCCAATGAAATAAACTCCCACCAACAAGCTAGATAACCAAAACATCATACATTCAAAACACAAACAAAAGACAGCACCACACCTCAAGAGAAAAAAAAGCCCAACACAATACTATACCTATTTCTTTACTACCCACAAGGGGCTAAACACAGATAGGGACAAACAAGAACAGACGAATGGATTAAGTTGATTACATTGACCCCAGTGCGTAACTGGTACTTAATTTATCGACCCCGAAAGGATGAAAGGTAAAGGCCACCTCGGCCGAATTTGAACTCGGAACGTAACGGCAGACGAAATACTGCAAAGCATTTCGCTCGGGGTGCTAACGATTCTGCCAGCTCGCCGCCTTTTAACACAATACTATACCAGGAAGTGTTTGCACACTCCCCAAAGCATAAAAGACACAGAATGCTGCACATACCCCAGCAATATGGTGGTGTAGCAGATGATGCAATAGAAATGTGCCTCAATCTACCAAATATCGAACAGTTACATAATAATAATAATAATAATAATAATGATATCCTACGCAAAATACTTTCTATGTAATCTCAAGTTTTAAAACAGACAATTTTCGAATGTTTTTTTTAGACATTCACTAGTACAACACGAAATACAAAAGTAAATATATGGCACACTAGTCATAACAACAATACGAACTTCCAACCTGTTGTCTCTTGAGGTCTCTGGGTGAGACTTGGAGCCAACTTGCACAAATATAAAGCAAAAGTCAAACATAAGGGACCCCCTTCGGTCATGATTGACCGTGGGTTTGCACCTAGAAAGTTACCCTCCAAGGCACAAGTCCGGGCAAGGTTGTTTATGGAAGACCAGCAGTCGCCCATGCATACCGGCCTCCTCTCTCCACACCACCGATGTTATCCAAGGGAAAGGCAAAGGGGCCGATACAGCTTGGCAGCTGTGACGTCGCAACTCGTTTCTACAGCTGAGTGAACTGGAGCAACGTGAAATAAAGTGTCTTGCTCAAGAACACAACACGCAGCCCGGTCCGGGATTCGATCTCACTATCGTAAGCTCGATGCTCTAACCACTGAGCCATGCGCCTTCACTTAGTCAAGCATAGAATAATAATAATAATAAATGCCCTGATGCAGTACCAAGGAGAGAGATATCAATTGCAGTAAATACAATGTGAATGGGAAGAAAGAAACATCATGAAAGCAAAATAGAGAACGGAAGCAGAGCATGCGTCAGATGAAAACCGGGGCCAGTCTACAGAATACTCTAATCAGCCGAAATCAGAGATGGGAGGTGGGTTAGAATTAATCGACCAAATACTGTTGTTTGAAACCTCTCGAAAAGAAGCCCCTCCAAATGGAAGGATCACCAAACAAGCAACAGCAGAACATAGCCCCACCTGGTGGTGATGATTTGAAGGCAGCTTTTTTTATTCTAATATCTGAAACCGTTCTCGGAAAGAAGATCGGCTGCTCCTTAACAGCAGCAGCAGTCTTGCTTTTATCTCTGTTGGTTAAGTCTCAGGAACTAATTGCTGTTTGCAGATGTTCCACAATTCTTTCTCGAGGCAGCAAAGCTTGTGAGCTGGTTTGCCCGATCTCACATGCATCACTTAGCCAGGGGTTTGTTTCCTCGCCCATGTCTTGATTGTGACACACGTGAGAGAAACTATGGTTCGGCATGTATTGAATAGGCGTCGGTTGTCTCCGAGTTTTCTTTCCTTCAGCTTCATGTAAGAGGTTTATTGTGGCCGACATTCTGGCCCCAACCAACGTAACTATCTTTCCCTACCACACATCAATCTCGCACAAATTTCTTCAAATCCTCATCTCAGAAACATCTCGAAACTCAGATTAATTTTTCAGTTTTCTTTTCTTCTTTCCTTATTTCTTTCTCTATTTTCACTGTTCTCTTGTTCCCTTTGTCCTGTCCTTGACCAATAACCCGGGTAAAGAACCGGGGACTTTTGTCTTTTATATCTCGTTCCCTTTTGTGTGTGTGTATCCTTGCTTGAGTCCTTCTCCCAGCTCCCAGTTAATCTGACCAATTATGATGCCGTCCTTGTTGCTGCGATTGAAATAATTTCATTCCTTTCCCTTCAGGAAAACCATGAACACCACTACATCATTGTTCCACATTCCTCCATCCATTTATTTATGTTATTTTATATCTACGTTTTTTTAATGCTAGAAAATAGTAGAGCCTATTTACTGTTGTTGTTGTTAATGTTACCGTATTTATCTGGGCGAAAACGAAAGAAGGACCCTCGTGAAACAAAAAAACGAGAATCAAGAATCCCACCCCACCCCCTACACACAAACACCACAAAATAAAACGAAGAATAACTCGGGGAATAAATAAATAAATAAATAAATAATGAAGGCAGACAAAAGAATATTTCCAGTAAATTGGTGAGAAGAAGTACAATGACAACAAGAATAACAAGAACATTAAAATCAAGAATAACGACAACAACACCTGCAACAACCATAGCAACTACTATTGCAGCAAAAACAAGGGCAAGAGCAACTACTACTACTACTACTACTACTACTACTATTACAACTACTACTACTATTACAACTACTACTACTATTACTACTACAACTACTACCACCACTACTACTATTACAACTACTACTACTACTATTACTACTACAACTACTACTACTACTAATACCACCACCACTACTACCACCATCACTACTACTATTACAACTACTACTATTACTACTACAACTACTAGTACTACCACCACCACTATTACTACTACTACTACTACTACTACTACTGTAGCAGCAACTACAACAGTTACGATAACAACTACTACTGCTACTACAAATACTACGATTACAATAACATCATCAACAACAACAACTACTACTACTACTACAATATTAAAAACAGCAACAACAATAACAACAACGATGTAACAAATTGATGGGCAGATATAATGTGGCATCACTTTAACTATGACACTAATGAGGAACTGAAGAATTCTGTAGAACGATGCGATGTTTTGTTCATTAACCATTCTTTACAGACGATTAACAAACAACAACACCTGAATCTATGTGGGAGAGTGAGATGGGGGTGGAGCAACGTTCGACTAGGTGGTCGTGGTTAATTAGAAAACGGTAAAGAATGATTTATAGTAAATATGACAGCGCTCATCTAATAATGCCAAGGGATCCAAAGTGGGTAACTCTACCTGGTTGGCCGATCTGCTACAAGGAGTAGTCAAATCTCCCTCAAATTGTGCCCTACTGTTTTATAGACGGAAAGGTCACATCGGCGAATAAAATTCTAGATTTAATTTAAGTAGGTGGGACGGCCAACTGGAATGTCTTTGATTATAGGTTTGTTTGATCAATTCCACCTTCGGTTTACATACCAAGACGAAAACGGAAGTGGAAGTAGTGAATGACAGAGGAATGGAGTGGGGTTATGAGAGAGGGGTATAAAAAGAGAGAGCGAGGGAGCACAGAAAGAGAGACAGAAGAGAGAAAATATGTTTCAGAGGAGGGGACGAAGAAAAGTGAGAAGAGAAGAGAAACAGGAAGGAGAAAGAGAAGGAAGGCATGAAAACTTCCGGTTAGGAGATTCGTAGCTTCTGGAGCTAGTCTCACAACTAGCTAGGACACGGTTTCAAATGAATTATTTATCAGTCACGTGACATAGATAATGTATTCATACAGAGACAAATCGAAAAGAACAGAGAGCGTGTAGGAGTGTAGAAGTGACATGTGTAAAAGGAGAAAGAAAAACGACAGAAACGAGTGAAGTTAGGAGAGGATGAGACTAGATAAGGCTTAGCTGTGTGCTGAAGAAGATAGCTTCTTCTTAATTAATTGGTAGACGGAAACATTGTGATAGATTTAATCGATCCCTTGATCAACAGCTCCACCTGTCATTTTCAGAGTGTTTACTAGAATTTAGACATTTGTAAATATTTGTGTTAAATCTCTCTTTGAATAGCTTCATCTATCTATTCTTGCTATCGGTCCCGGACTCCTTAATAAGGGGGTCATGAGCATTACTCTCTACTCTTTCTCTCTATGTCATTAAAAGGGGCTGAAAAGGTATAGAAATGCGAAATGCAAATCGTGTAAAGGTTAAGCGTTGAAAGAAAATGCAAAGTGTGAACGTCTGGAGTAGACCCGGGTACAACGGAAATGCTGATAAACTGTTGGTAAGATACCCAAAATATTCAGACTTACCTATTCCACATTCTTATTTTACCGCATTCATTGCACTTCTTATCTCTACTCACACTCTTTCTCACCCCTTCTCTCTCTCTCTCTCTCTTTTTCCTTCTCCCTCTCTCTCTCTCTCTTTATCTATCTACCTATCTCGCTGTTCTTCTCTGTCGTTCTTCCACCCCCAATCCCCAACCCTTTATTTCACACCTCCTCTCACACATTGATAACGAAGCAATGTACCTACACACACTCACACACACACATACATACATACATACATACATATCGCGACATATACATACACATCACATGTGTGTGTGTGTACACCACGAACATACATATTTACACAAAATGCGCATTCATATTTACAGACACATACACCTGCCTTTTCAAACACAAAAGCACTGATAAACACACACATCAATGTGTGTGGGGAAGGGGGCATATCAACTGAGATACCCGGTGTTGCCCGTGTAACAATTTAGGCTGAAATGTTTTTCAATATATATTGTTTTGTTCGTGAAATCCAAGAGAGAGAGAGACAGAGAGAGAGAAGGGTTGTGATGCGGTAAATAAAAAGAAATAATTAAAACTGTATTTAGACTATAACTGTTTTCAGCTCCTCTGACACTTACTGGCAATCCATTGATAACGGCAACGATGGCCCCAGTTGATCCGATCAACAGAACAGCTTGCTCGTGAAGTGAACTTGCAAGTGACCGAGGACTCCATTCACACTCGTACCTTTTAACGTTGTTTTCAGGAAGATTAAACGTGACACAAAATGTAACAAGGCTGGCTCTTTGAATTACAGGTGGAACTCATCTTTGCCACCTGAGTTCAGTGGAACAACGTGAAATATGCTGACTTGCTCAAGTCACGACGGACCAGCAATACGATGCGCCCAAAATATTTTTCAAGCAAATACCTATTTCTTTACTACCCACAAGGGGCTAAACACAAAGGGGACAAACAAGGACAGACAAACGGATTAAGCCGATTATATCGACCCCAGTGCGTCACTGGTACTTAATTTATCGACCCCGAAAGTATGAAAGGCAAAGTCGACCTCGGCGGAATTTGAACTCAGGACGTAACGGCAGACGAAATACCTATTTCTTTACTACCCACAAGGGGCTACACACAGAGAGGACAAACAAGGACAGACAAACGGATTAAGTCGATTACATCGACTCCAGTGCGTCGCTGGTACTTAATTTATCGACCCCGAAAGGATGAAAGGCAAAGTCCACCTCGGCGGAATTTGAACTCAGAACGCAGCGGCGGACGAAATACCACAAAGCATTTCGCCCGGCGTGCTAACCGTTCTACCAGCTCGCCGCCTTATTTTTCAAGCAAATACCATCGTCTCCGTTACGTATACAAGCCATTTGTTGGGCTAACCACGAGATTTCATGTAGAATATAATGTTATAAAAGTGAGATTACACAAAGTTAATCTATTTTCCTTTCTCTAATGTTAAGTGTTATCATCAAAGCGTTAAACGGTTTTTACAATGCTGTTAGTGTTCCTGAAGACAGAGAGAAGAGGGGTTTGTCACGTGGGGCGTACAAGCCTGTCGTCTTGGAGTGAAGTTGAAAAGTTTTACACATTTTATGTCTAAATTCAGTCTAAATTGTTACACGGGCAACACCGGGTATCTCAATTTAGGATAAATTTTTTTTTATATATTTAACGTTCCCATTGTAATATCATTTGAATTCACGTCGCTTTCTCTTACAGAAATTTTTTTTCCCACCCCTTATGTCCACATTAATTGTCCTTTTATACAGGTTTACCAGAAATAAATAAATTGATATAGAACAATCATTCTGCTATGAAAAACAAAAATTGAATTGTTCCTTGAAAATCTTGTTTTTTTTTCTGACTCAAATGAGACAATAAAAAAGGACAAGACAGAATCACGGGAACACACGTCTCGTTTACACCACACACACACACACACACACACACACATACACACACATACACAAACACACACACATACGCATGCATTTCTAAATTTATTTCTCTACAGAAGTGTCTACCTGTTGAAAATGTGGCTGCCTTGCCTTTACTCGTGCCAGCCACGTTAAGTTTCTTTTGCACATTCACACATGCACACACACACACACACTCACACAGACACACACACACACACTCACACAGACACACACATATATATGCATGCTTATTTGCATGTATATATACACATATGTATACATATACACATGCATACACACACAAAGATTTATATGGATGTATCTAGGCTTCTATACACACAAACGCACACACACACACACACACACACACACACACACACACACACACACACATTGGTAGCACTGCTCCTACTATCTCGCATATCATTCCTACATTTCATCTCCAAATAAACAGATAACACCATCGCAGTGCATATTTCGTATCGCTCTATCTCTCCCTTCTCAACTCCAACCACTTAGGTTGCTAACTTCGTTGCATTTCGACGAAAGCAAGTTAAAAACAAATTCTTGCTATTGTTGTTATCATTGCAATCATTGTTGTTGTTGTTGCTATTTTACTTCAGATCAATTGTGATTAAGCAATGACACTCCATACTCGACCACTCCACCATTTATCCAGCTATGAATTCTAATTCTCTGGACTACATTATCGAAGATTTCCATTTCTGGAAATATTCTTGTTGTTAATGGTGGTGGCGATGGTCGTGTTGTTGTTGTTGGTGGTGGTGGTGCTGGTTGTGATGGCGGTGGTGCTGTAAGGAAGCAAAATGGTGGTTTCTAATTCAGCCTTTTGATATCTTCCTGGTTGCACTTTACAAAAGATAGGACGAAACCGTTATTCGCTCGCCGGGTGGAGTGTTTTGGGGTGGAGCTTAGAGACCACGTAAAATGGCAAGAGAGAGAGAAAGGAATCCACGAGAGGGAGGGCAATGGGGAGTCTGTGTAAGGAAAAATGATAGAGGGCAAGACAAACAGACAGGCAGACAGCTAGACAGAGGTACGCAGCGGTTTGCCAAAGAAAGGCAGATGTTTTTGGTAATGTCTCAGAAAGCGTATTGTCACATTCTTGCGTTAACCATTGTAATTCTATTCCTGTTTGTCTTGCGGTGATCGACATTTAACTAATAGCGACTGCCACTTTTATCACAAACTATCTTGCCAGCATCGGCGTTATATATATGCATATTTACATTGTTTCATAGAAAAATATAAGTGGATGGGTGGGTGTCTTTGTGTATATTATACATGTATATATGTATATCCTCACGCATTCACATATACATATATTTATATATATATATTTATATATATGTGTGTGCGTGTACGTGTGTCTTAATATACATATATATATATGTATACATAAATACATACACACGTACATATATATATATATACATATATATATATATATATATATATATAATATATATATATATAATATATATATATATATATATATACACACATACAGTTCATCCAAATATTTCTTATCATCTATGGCTTTATATATACATATAATTTTCCGTTTGTGTATGCATGTAGACACACACAAGCACGCTCGCACGCACACACACAAATATGTGGATGTTTTGTGCATAAGTGTATACATATGTATGCATACGTGTATTTCACAATGTATGGGTGCATGAACCATATTTGTAAGGGAAATGAAAGGCAAATTAAATATAGACATCAACTCAGAAACATTTTTATTAAAACACTGTTATCACCAACCACTCCCAATTTAGCAATGTTGTAGTAGTAGTAGTAGTAGTAGTAGTAGTAGTAGTAGTAGTAGTAGTAGTAATGGTTGTAGTAGTTTAAACCACGGCAAATTGGGCTGCAAGTGCCCTTTCGACATAAAGGTATGTCTTACCATCTTACAAACAATAACTCTGAGCACCTTTTCAAACTCCACCCGTCTAACACCCGTGGACATGTTTACAAAGTCAGAAATAGCACAGCTCCCATGACTTTCGGAAACATTATTTCACGCTAAGAGTAGCTGAAGCATGGAACAAACTGCCGGCATCAGTTGTTAGTTGTCAGAGCACTGCATCCTTCAAAACTTCCATGCTTCCTGAGATTCGCCAACACTACACCTGATTTTCTCCCCTCCATACACACGCAAGCATCTATCTGACTCATACACTGTTCGTTTCCCAGGCTTTTGTACATTACTGCATATACTTTATACGCACTTTTGACAAGTTGTGGTGCACCTGAGCACTGTATACAATAATTTCATTATTATTATTAGTTTAAATATATTTGCCGTCTAATCCAAGAATCGGAACCACCAAATGAAAGTGTCTCCCTCAAAGAAATAAAGAATTTTACGAAATATGAAGAGAAAAAAATGATAACGGAATAGGAAGATTGAATCGAGAAACAATTCTTATAATAATGGGTGCTTTTGGGAGAATTAAGAAAAAGAAAAAGAAACCCACTTGCAGGGCTCAGACCTATATGAGTAAAAAATTTGTAGTTTTAAGCTTTCATCGTATATTGACCATAGGAAAATAAATTGGGAAAAAATGGGCATTATTTGGTGAGTGAATCATATATCAACATCATCATCATCACCATCGTCATCATCATTTGACGCCCGTTTTCTATGCTGGCATGGGTTGGACTGTTTGATGGGAGCTGGCAAGCCAGAGATCTGCACCAAGCTTTAATTGTATGTTGTGGCATGGCTGGACGCTCTTCGTAATGCCATTCTACAGAATCTATGGGATGCTTTATGGGTGGTTTTTTATGAGCCAAACTTACCTTAGCATTTTTACATGTATCCAGTAGGTTAAGAAATATATTTGCGTTACAAGGCAACGCAAATATATTAAGTAGCTTCAATATAATAGTGAGTGGTGGTCTCGAGTGGAAGGACCCCTAGAACCGATTACTCGGTTTCTATGGTATATAAAAGACCGAGATCATCATTTGTCCCTTGAGTGGACTACACCGACGTGAAATGAAACCGTGACCTCGCAATCGTGACTACAAGACACTAACCACCAGACAATGCGCCCTCGCACTGTCAAGAGAATAGAAAATACAAAATCACTCCCCACTCCCATGATGTACAAAGCTTCCCTCTGTAATTTAGTGATATCACACAATAGAAAGAAACAATATCAGAAAGTGAGTTGCCAATTTTAGCCAGGAATTGTCTGTGTGGAAGATATCTATGAATTATTTAGGCCAAAGTAAGGAATTATAGCACTGCCAAGATGGTACAAGGTGTTCTGTCTGTCGTATCTCAAGAAATAACTCTCTAGGTTTTGCTCAAAGGCTCTTCTTGGTTTCATCTAGTAAAAGATATTTTTCTTTCAGTTCTATATTTAAGAGATGAGGAATTATGTACATTGTTTACATTTGACGGATATTTGTCCTCATCTTGTTTGTTGTTAACACAACGTTTCGGCCTTCATCAGGTGTCTTGGGGAAATTTCGAACTAAGATATTTTTCGATGTTGTTATTATTATTATTATTGTTATTATTATTATTATTATTCAGGTCACTGCTTGGAATCGAACTCGGAATCTTGGGATATGGCATAGTGGTTAAGAGCGCGGGCTACTAACCCCAAAATTCCGAGTTCGATTCCAAGCAGTGACCTGAATAATAATAATAATAATAATAATAATAATAATAAATAATAATAATAATATAATAATAATAATAATAATAATAATAATAATAATAATAATAATAATAATAATAATAATAATAATAATAATAATAATAAATGAATGAACCACCCAAAAGCGGACGTGAATAAGGGTCAATCTAATCGACTGGCCCTCTCCCCCAAATTTCAAGCCTTGTGCCTTTAGTAGAAAGGATTATAATTCTTGTTATTTTTTATCATTATTATTATTAAGGCGGCGAGCTGGAAGAATGGTTAGCGCGCTGGATGAAATACTTAGGGGTATTTCGCCCGTCTCTATGTTCTGAGTTCAAAATTCCGCCGAGGTCGACTTTGCCTTTCATACTTTCGAGGTCGATAAAATAAGTACCAGTTGCATACTGGGGTCGATCTAATCGACTAGTTTCTTCCCACAAAATTTCAGGCCTTGTCCCTTCGGTAGAAGGAATTTTTGACTTGCATCCTTGTACCAATTGCATACTGAGGTCGATCTAATCGACTCATCCTCTCCCTCCAAATTGTTGCCTTTGTGGCAAAATTATTGTTATTATTATTATTATTATCATTATTATTATCATTATCATTATCATTATTATTATTATCATTATTATTAGCATTATCATTATTATTATTATTATTATCATTATTATTATTATTATTTTTATTATCATTATTATCATTATCATTATTATTATCATTATTATTATTATTATTATCATTATTATCATTATTATTATTATTATTATCATTATTATCATTATTATTATTATTATCATTATTATCATTATTTTTATTATCATCATCATTATTATTATTATATTATTATTATCATTATCATTATTATTATTATTATTATCATTATTTTTATTATTATCATTATTATTATCATTATTATTATTATCATTATCATTATTATTATCATTATTATTATTATCATTATTTTTATCATCATCATCATCATCATTATTGTTATTATTATCATTATTATTATCATTATTATTATCATTATTATTATCATTATCATTGTTATTATCATTATTATTATCATTATTATTATTATTATCATTATTTTTATTATTATTATTGTTATTATTACTATTATCATTATTTTTATTACTATTATTATTATCATTATTATTATTACTAGTGGTAATAGTAGTAGTTGTAGTATAGTTGTTCCTATCCTTTAGTCTGTGATTCATTCTGCTCTCCACTCATTAACGCTCCAATCAACAACCGTTTTTTGTCCCTTTTCATTCATTTTTCCCTTTTTCCATTTCATGGCATTGACGTCATCTGTTAATTACTGCCTGTTAGTCCCGATAACAAACTATTTCAACGAAGATAGAGTGTTTACAATTAATGAACACAGCCACACTTACCAAACTTTCAAACCTGCCATATATTAATTAATATACAAAATATTCAGGATTTTTTTGGAATATTATAGGATTTTTTTTGTTTTGTTTTTATGGGTGATGGCATTGTTGCTGTTGGTCTAATAATATCACCGTTGTTGTTGTTGTTGATGATGATGACGATGATGATTTTAAATAGAGCAGTGTATTGTTGTGGTCGATGTTGTTGTGGTTTGTTCCTGTTTTATAAACTTTATCAATGAACTGTGTAAACGACGTGTGAATTTGTCTGCTGCACTTCCTGTTACAGAGCCATGTTTAATATCGGCGATAGAGAGAGAGAGTGAGAGAGAGAGAGAGAAAGAGAGAGCGAAAGATAAGAAAGGCACGATCAGATGTAGACCTAACTATGTATGTGTGTGTATATGTATGTATGTATGTGTGTGCGTCCCTCTCTCTCTCTCTCTATATATATATATATATATGTGTGTGTGTGTGTGTGTATGTGTACATGTGTGTATGTGTATGTGTGTATATATGTATATATATGGTAGATAGATAACTACGTAGATAAGTATATAATTGACCGCTGCATACACACATTAGGCCTTCAGAAGGCATATACAGATACATACATACATACATACATACATACATACATATATCGCGGGTGCACACACACACACATAGTTTTGTATTCGTCTTCCAATTTAAACTTTTAAATTTCGTGAGATCCATTCTAGCAACAAAAACATACACGTTGTATCTAGCTCACTTTTTAATTATCATTTATATTTATGAAAGAATAATTTAAAGTATTGGGTTGGCAACTAAGTTCCCGCCGTTTTTTTTTAATTTTGGAATTTATTGCGTTTTTAAATTTTGGAATCTATGTTTTTCGAGAATTCTATTTTTGAATCATTTTGGAATTTATTTTGTATTTTTTGGGGTTAATTTTAGTTAACTTTTGCTTATTTTCAGATCATAAAAAATAAAATGTCGAGTTAAGAAAAACTTGCATTTTCGATACCTCCTTTTTGCTTTTAATCAAGGTTCTAAGACCGCAAAAGCTGCTCACAATATTTGTGCTGTGTATGGAGAGGGTGCCATAGCTGGAAGAACCGCTCGTGATTGGTATTCCAAGTTCAAAAATGGAAATTTTGATCTCAAAGATGCACCCTGTTCTGGCCGTCCAGTTGAGTTCGATGAAGAGCGATTAAACCAACTTTTGCACAAAATTTCTCATGAAACGTCAAGGGAACTAGCAGAGAAATGGAATGCTCCCACACTGCCATAGAGAAGCATCTTCACTCGATGGGAAAGGTTCAGAAGTATGGAGCATGGGTTTCACATGCTTTAAGGAATAACAACAAAAATCAACGAGCCACAATCTCCGCTGGTTTGCTTGCTCGTCACCGTTCAACTCAAAGACACAAGCAACGATTTCTTTACTGAATCGTTACTGGCGACGAAAAATGGTGCCAGTACATCAATAAGAAGCTGCGTAAGGAATGGCTTAGCCCCGGTAAACAAGCGACACCGCGCGTGAAACAAGATCTTCATTCGCGTAAAACGATGTTGTGCATATGGTGGGACTGGGAAGGGATTATCTATTACGAATTGATTGAACGGAACCAAACGGTCAACGCAGAACCCTATGTTCAACAGATGGAACGACTCAACACGGCTATTCAACGCTGTACACTTTGGAAACTCAACCTAAATGTTACAGTCTGACGAAGGCAATCGAACTGAAACTTCTATATCACAGTCACACACACTCATGCGCACGCATGAAAAAACCCCAGAAAATATGTAAAGTAGTGGTTCGAGTATTAGGTTTGGAGTCATAAAATCACGTTTTCGATTCTTGGACAAAGTAGTGTGTTATGTTCTTGTGGCGGATGCTTTATTTCACATTAGTCCAGTTCTTTCAACTGAAATGCAGACTTCTATATTATTATAATTCTGCTTGTCGCTCCGTTACCTAGCCCGTCCGTAACACTTCCACATAATTAGTTGACGGGGAAGGGAGAAAAGAAATGGGAGGGGAGGGAAGGGATTGGAAAGGAGGAGAGGGGATGGAGATGAAAGGGTATAGGGAGGGGAGGGGAAGAAAGGTGGTGGTAGTACTGAGCGAAATGTGTAATCTTTAAAAACTTTTTTTAGTTGAACAAATCGACTCCAGGACTTATTCTTTGGAAGCCTAGTACTTATTCTATCGGTCTCTTTTGCCGAACCGCTAAGTTACGTGGACGTAAACACGCCAGCATCGGTTGTCAAGCGATGTTGGAGGATGGGGGGGCGAACGCAGACACACAAACACACACACATATATATATATATACACACATATATACGACGTCTACCAAATCCACTCACAAGGCCCGAGGCTATAGTAGAAGGCACTTGCCCAAGGTGCCACGCAGTGGGAGTGAACCAGGGACCATGTGGTTGGTAAGCAAGCTACTTACCACACAGCCACTCCTACGCCTACGGTAAGGCGAAGAATAAGAGAGAAAGAGGGAGAGTGCTGTGTATTAAGTCTATAAAATTGTGCATAAAGTATATAATAAAGTGTATATATAAACTGCATTGAGTAATCACCGTATTCCAATTTCCTTCATTTTTCAATCAATAGCAGATGAGCGACAGTCTTTTGGTACAGACACAACACAGGATACGCTTTAAGGCTTTTTGGATAAAGCTTTCAAGAATAATCCAATAGGTTTACCATTAATCCTGTAAAATATTCGTGGGTCCCGCTAGTAATTTATGTTGTTCGCCTGACTTTAGTTTCTCAGTTCCACCGAGGTCAACTTTAATTTTCATCATTTTCTGGGTCGTTAAAAAAAAGGACCCGCTGAGTACTGCAGTCGATGTAATCAACTGACACACTCTTCCGAAATTCTTCACTTCGTACCAAGATTTCAAACAATCATCATCATCATCATCATTATTATTATTATTATTATTATTATTATTATTATTATTATTATTATTATTATCATTATTATTATCATCATCATCATTATTATTATTTAGGCGGCGAGCTGGCCGAATCGTTAGGACGCCAGGCGAAATTCTTAGCGGTATTTCGTCTGTCGCTGCGTTCTGAGTTCAAATTCCGCCGAGGTCGACTTTGCCTTTCATCTTTTCGGGGTCGATAAATTAAGTACCAATTACGCACTGGGGTCGATGTAATCGACTTAATCCGTTTGTCTGTCCTTGTTTGTCCTCTGTGTTTAGCCCCTTGTGGGTAGTAAAGAAATAGGTATTTCGTCTTTCCGCTACGTTCTAAGTTCAAATTCCAGCGAGGTCGACTTTGCCTTTCATCCTTTCGGGGTCGATTATATAAGTACCAGTTACGCACTGGGGTCGATATAATCGACTTAGTTCCTTCCCCGAAATTTGAGGCATTGTT
This sequence comes from Octopus sinensis, assembly GCF_006345805.1. NCBI lineage: Eukaryota > Metazoa > Mollusca > Cephalopoda > Octopoda > Octopodidae > Octopus > Octopus sinensis. The sequence continues at coordinate 4,523,206 of NC_043003.1, forward strand.
GTTGTTGTTTTTGTTGTTCTTGTTCTTTTTCTTCTTCTTCTTCTTCTTCTTCTTATTATTATTATCTTCATCATAAATATCATCGTTATCGTTTTGTTGTTGCTGTTATTGCTGCTGTTGCTGTTTCTAACAGATTCATACCCTAGCGTACCCTCCCGTCAGGATGGTACCTTTGCCCTTATTGAGCGAGGTATCATCAACTAATGTGTTATCGCTTCGTTTCTTCGAATCTGGAGCTAACTAAATTGGCTGTATACGCAAACATATATACATACATTCATACATACACGAGTACACACACACACACACACACACAAAGACCGAACGTTTCCTGGTGTGTTTATATCTGTGCTTCTGGTTTTACGCTCAACACAAGTCGTCTGAAACCTCTTTGAGAACTTCTCATAAATTAGACAGAATTACTTGTATGCAACAATCTCTGTTCGTACAAATTTTTTTTTTATATTCATTTAGTTTTCTTCGTAATTTCCTGGATTTTATCAGTTCTCTAAAATACAATTCTCAACTACCTTTATTTTTATCCTTTTGATATATTTCTCTTTCTTTCTTACATACAGGCGCAGGCGTGGCTGTGTGTTAAGAAGCTTGCTTCCCAACCACATGGTTCCAGGTTCAAGTCTATTGCATGGCACTTTAGGCAAATGTCTTCTACTAAAGCCTCGGGGGCGATCAATGCCTCGTGAGTGGGTTTGGTCGACGGAAACTGATATAAATATATATATTATCCTACATTAGATATATTTATATATATATATCTAATGTAGGATAAAACTTTTCGAAAAAAATTCCATCAATGGCCAGCATATTAAAAAATACCTTTAGAGGTGAAGTTTATAAACAATTTATAAGTCAGGGCAAAAGAAAAAATTTCTAATGCCAAAATATGCCGAAAATAGACACAACGTCTATTTTCGGCATATTTTGGCATTAGAAATTTTTTCTTTTGCCCTAACTTATAAATTATTTATATATATATATATATATATATATATATATATATATATATATATATATATATATTCGCTATGTTGGACCACTTAACTCAACACGTCTTTCATTCTCTGTCTATTTAATTCTTTCTGTCGAAGAGCGTAGGCTCGAAACCTAAAAGACTTTTACATTTTTCCCGAGCGTCAAACTAATACACATGCTTGTTGTTCCTACACCTGTCTTCATCTTTGCATCCGTCTTTATCCCACCACACCGCTTGACAACTAGTTGCAGTGTGTTTACGTCCCTGTGACCTAGCTATTCAGCAAAAACGCCCGATAGAGTAAGTACCTATTTCCTTACTACCCACAAGGGGCTAAACACAGGGGACAAACAAGGACAGACAAACTGATTAAGTCGATTATAACGACTCCAGTGCGTAACTGGTACTTATTCAATCGACCCCGAAAGGATAAAAAGCAAAGTCGACCTCGGCGGAATTTGAACAGAACGTGGCGGCAGACGAAATATGGTTATGAATTTCGCCCGGTGTGCTAACGTTTCTGTCAGCTCGCAGCCTTTAGATAAAGGAAGTACCGTGCTTTAAAAAATGTACTGGTGTCGATTCATTCAACTAAAAGTTCCTCAAGGCGGTGCCCCAGCATGGCCGCAGTCTAAGAACTGAAACAAATAAAAGATGAAAGAGATGCAACTGTTGCTCTTTCTGTATTGTAATTACTCGAATCTCCATTAATGGGTCTGTAATGTTAATTCTGCAATCATAAGCAATCCTTTCATCTCCCTCCGCGTTATTCTATAGTTCCGGTTTAGTTTATCCTATAAACATAGATATATTTTTCTCTGAGTTAATTTGCTTTGAAGTCTTGTATCTATTAGATTAGAGTTTATTTTACCTTCCTAAGCATTTTCCACAGCTACCAGAAACAAGTAGAGCGGGTACTTTACTCGAATATTCATTCTTAGTGGAATTGGTTTGTTGTTTTGTTTTTTACTCTCAAGTTGCGTCGAATCTACCCCAGATTCCTATAAGAAACAATCAATAATCTTTTCTACTCTAGGCACAAGGCCCGAAATTTTAGGGGAGGGAATGAGTCAATTACATCGACCGCAGTGTGTAACTGGTACTTAATTTATCGACCCCGAAAGGATAAAAGGCAAAGTCGACCTCGTTGAATTTGAACCTAGAACGTGGCAGTAGACGAAATACTGCTAAGCATTCGCTAACTTTTCTTATTCTTTACTATCACACAGGGGCTACACAGAGAGGGGGGGAAAACAAGGACAGACAAAAGGATTAAGTTGATTATATCGACCCCAGGCGTAAATGGTACTTATTATTTAATCGATCGCGAAAGGATGAAAGGCAAGTCGACCTCCTCGCAATTGGAACTCAGAACATAAGGCAGACGAAATACCTATTTCGTTACTACCCATAAGGGGCTTAACACAGAGAGGTCAAACAAGGACAGACAAACGGATTAAGTCGATTATATCGATCCCAGGGCGTAAATAGTACTATTTAATTGACCCCGAATGGATGAAAGGCAAAGGCGACCTCGGCGGAATTTGAACTCAGAACGTAACGGCGGACGAAATATCTGTTTTTCTTTATTACCCACAAGGGGCTAAACACAGAGGGGACAAACAAGGACAGACAAAGGGATTAAGTCGATTACATCGATCCCAGGGCGTAACTGGCACTTAATTTATCGACCCCGAAAGGATGAAAGGCAAAGTCGACCTCGGCGGAATTAGAACTCAGAACGTAACGGCAGACGAAATACGGCTACGCATTTCGCCCGGCGTGCTAACGGTTCTGCCAGCTCGCCGCCTCACATACCTTTTATTGAGGTTAGACTATTGAATATCAGATCTTCTCAGTGTTTTTTTCTTTGTGCTATTTTAAATCAGATCTTCTTGAGATCCGTTGCACACCTCATCGGTGGCATGACGCAATATTCTAGCGGAGAGTAGATCAGTTCAGAATAGGGCGTAACGAGTGAATGTATCAGGCAATAATGTTTAATTAGAATAATTAGCAGAATGGAAAAGAAAACAAGCTTGAGCTAACAGTTAGGTTATAAAAAGTTGAATGCATGTATGCGTGTGTGTGTGTGTGACTAATGCTTAGATTCAATGGAATGCTTCCTATAGCTTTATCAGATATCTAATTGTGAATACAAGTTTTATATATATATATGGTGTGTGTGTGTGTGTGTGTGTGTGTGTGTGTGTGTGTATATATATGCATATGTGCACAGGACGTCATGAAACGTGTACAACAAAAAAGTACGAAGCACGCGTACATAGAACATGAACAATTCTTTCGAACAACAAAAGTTACCAACGGAAAACAAGACAGCATAAATAACGACCCTTCATCAGTTGTTGGCTGTTTACCTAGTCTCGTATTTCGAGCATTTAACAAAATATATGCTTTCAATAAAACAGTTGCTCCCAAATGCATATATATTATACGTATAGATGTATGTGCATATACGTACATACATACATACATACATACATACAACATACATACATACATATATGCATATACATACATACATACATACACACACACACACATACATATATAATATATATATATATATATATATATATATATAATTTATATTATTATACGACTGAACGCCGCGTATCCTCTTCCAAATAAGTTTATCTATATAAGTACATGCATACATCCTTGCATATATATATATATATATATATATAATATATATATATATATATATATACATTATTGTGTCTGGAGAGAATCACTCTGTTTTAGGGATGTATTAATTTAACAGACCGGTGAGTATGATTAATTATAAGACACCAAAAGAGAATGACTCTCCCCACACAAAATACAATATGCTTCAACACACGAATTCACATAAAGAATCTTGAAATCCAAATAGAAGAACGATACACACACACACACACACACTTAAACTTAACAAGAATATTGTTGACTGTGACCTCGAAGTTAAGCCATGACTAGGTTGCATAAGCCGCCAAAACTTCGAAGTCACTGCCAGTAACATTCTGTTTAAGGATGATAAATCTGTACTCTACGAAAGTATAGAGTAGCGCATCAGATTAATATAAAATTGTTTTTATTATAACTAAACATAAAAACAAATATTTACAATGTGCGTGTGTGTGTGTGTATGTTTTCTATTTAATCATTTTCATTAAAATTTAATTTTCGAACGGTTCATATTTCCTCTTCAGTTATACACTAACTCTCCCACTCTTCTCCTTCTTTCTCTGTCTCTGTATAAGTAATACATAATACACAAGTACATACATACATACATACATACATACATACATACATACATACATACATACATACATACACATATATATACATACATACATACATACATACATGCACACACACACACATTAATATCGAACAGTGAATGATATATGTTTATGCACCGTTGTCATGCTGCGCTCTTGTACAATGAGTCAATTACATCGACCGCAGTGTGTAACTGGTACTTAATTTATCGACCCCGAAAGGATAAAAGGCAAAGTCGACCTCGTTGAATTTGAACCTAGAACGTGGCAGTAGACGAAATACTGCTAAGCATTTCGCTAACTTTTCTTATTTCTTTACTATCCACAAGGGGCTACACAGAGAGAGGGGGAAAACAAGGACAGACAAAAGGATTAAGTTGATTATATCGACCCCAGGGCGTAAATGGTACTTATTATTTAATCGATCGCGAAAGGATGAAAGGCAAAGTCGACCTCCTCGCAATTGGAACTCAGAACATAAAGGCAGACGAAATACCTATTTCGTTACTACCCATAAGGGGCTTAACACAGAGAGGTCAAACAAGGACAGACAAACGGATTAAGTCGATTATATCGATCCCAGGGCGTAAATAGTACTTATTTAATTGACCCCGAATGGATGAAAGGCAAAGGCGACCTCGGCGGAATTTGAACTCAGAACGTAACGGCGGACGAAATATCTGTTTCTTTATTACCCACAAGGGGCTAAACACAGAGGGGACAAACAAGGACAGACAAAGGGATTAAGTCGATTACATCGATCCCAGGGCGTAACTGGCACTTAATTTATCGACCCCGAAAGGATGAAAGGCAAAGTCGACCTCGGCGGAATTAGAACTCAGAACGTAACGGCAGACGAAATACGGCTACGCATTTCGCCCGGCGTGCTAACGGTTCTGCCAGCTCGCCGCCTCACATACCTTTTATTGAGGTTAGACTATTGAATATCGCAGATCTTCTCAGTGTTTTTTTCTTTGTGCTATTTTAAATCAGATCTTCTTGAGATCCGTTGCACACCTCATCGGTGGCATGACGCAATATTCTAGCGGAGAGTAGATCAGTTCAGAATAGGGCGTAACGAGTGAATGTATCAGGCAATAATGTTTAATTAGAATAATTAGCAGAATGGAAAAGAAAACAAGCTTGAGCTAACAGTTAGGTATAAAAAGTTGTTGAATGCATGTATGCGTGTGTGTGTGTGGACTAATGCTTAGATTCAATGGAATGCTTCCTATAGCTTTATCAGATATCTAATTGTGAATACAAGTTTTATATATATATATGTGTGTGTGTGTGTGTGTGTGTGTGTGTGTGTGTGTGTATATATATGCATATGTGCACAGGACGTCATGAAACGTGTACAACAAAAAAGTACGAAGCACGCGTACATAGAACATGAACAATTCTTTCGAACAACAAAAGTTACCAACGGAAAACAAGACAGCATAAATAACGACCCTTCATCAGTTGTTGGCTGTTTACCTAGTCTCGTATTTCGAGCATTTAACAACAATATATGCTTTCAATAAAACAGTTGCTCCCGCAATGCATATATATATATACGTATAGATGTATGTGCATATACGTACATACATACATACATACATACATACATACATACATACATACATATATGCATATACATACATATACATACACACACACACACATACATATATATATATATATATATATATATATATATATATATATATATATATAATTTATATTATTATACGACTGAACGCCGCGCGTATCCTCTTCCAAATAAGTTTTATCTATATAAGTACATGCATACATCCTTGCATATATAATATATATTATATATATTATATATATATATAATATAATTATTGTGTCTGGAGAGAATCACTCTGTTTTAGGGATGTTTAATTTAACAGACCGGTGAGTATGATTAATTATAAGACACCAAAAGAGAATGACTCTCCCCACACAAAATACAATATGCTTCAACACACGAATTCACATAAAGAATCTTGCAATCCAAATAGAAGAACGATACACACACACACACACACACTTAAACTTAAACAAGAATATTGTTGACTGTGACCTCGAAGTTAAGCCATGACTAGGTTGCATAAGCCGCCAAAACTTCGAAGTCACTGCCAGTAACATTCCTGTTTAAGGATGATAAATCTGTACTCTACGAAAGTATAGAGTAGCGCATCAGATTAATATAAAATTGTTTTTATTATAACTAAACATAAAAACAAATATTTACAATGTGCGTGTGTGTGTGTGTATGTTTTCTATTTAATCATTTTCATTAAAATTTAATTTTCGAACGGTTCATATTTCCTCTTCAGTTATACACTAACTCTCCCACTCTTCTCCTTCTTTCTCTGTCTCTGTATAAGTAATACATAATACACAAGTACATACACATACATACATACATACATACATACATACATACATACATACATACACATATATATACATACATACATACATACATACATGCACACACACACACATTAATATCGAACAGTGAATGATATATGTTTATGCACCGTTGTCATGCTGCGCTCTTGTACAAATATTAAACTTCCACTCAGTACTCTACAACAACGTAACCTGAAACCTCTCTCTCCGTCATTCACCTCCACTTAATGACCTTTCAGCTGAGCCATTCATTCGTCCTGATCCGATTGAACTTCTTCGCCGTCTCTTTTCTAACAAATACCACATCCACGACAACACATGATGACGATTCTGCGTGAAACACTGGTCGTGTCTCGGAATCGACGTTTCAGATAGTTTTAAATGGAGTAAGCTTTTGAAAATGTTTCAGTCGTTTAATTCTTTCAACCCACGTCAGTCACTATCAATCAAACCTATGATCAGGGCTGTTCCAAACATGCCATTCTCATCCTTCTCTCTGGCATCACGTCTGTAGGACTAGAGGTTCTCTCTTTCTCTCTCCCTCTCTCTCTCTTTCTCTCTCCCTCTCTCTCTCTTTCTCGCTGTCATTGTCACTTTTTCTATATGTGTGTGTATATTTCTGCTGTGTGCTTTTGTGTTTATTTTCAATGACAAAAAGTACTGTCGCCAAAACAGGTTCAATGCCCAGTCAGCGTCCCATCATCATCATCATCATCATCATCATTTAACGTCCGTTGTTAATGTTGGCATGGGTGGACGGATTGAGAGGAGCTATCAAGGCCAGGAGACGCGCCACACTTCAATTGTCTGTTCTGGCATGGTTTCTAGGGCCGGATGCCCTTTCTAACACTAGTCACTTTAAAGAGTACGCTGGATGATTTTTACGTGGCACAAGCACCAGTGTTTTATACGTGGTGCCATCACGGGTGCTTTACACGTAGCATTAGCACAAGTGCTTTTCGTGTGGAGCCAGCATCAGTGGTGCAATAAATAATTTAATTCTGTAATTTGAGAGATATCTGGCTGTTATTTCTAGCAGGAATAGCTACCACCCGGAGGTTTACCCTTTAACTCATACACCGCGTTTTGTTAGCTGTGGTCACGTGTCAAACATATGCGGAGGGACGCCATATTGAAAATTATTCTAACGAGTCTGAGAATAGACTGTTGGATTAATCAGTGAGAGTGCCTCTGCATAACTGCTTGACATTCTAGAAACAACAGTAATATCTGCCTCATATCACTCACACTATCATAGTAAATAAGAAATAGCCCCTTTAATGCAGTTTCAGGTACACTTTTGATGAAAAGACAGGATGGTCGTGTGTGGAAAAGTGCTAGATCTTAGGGCTGCTGATCCAATACCCAACCTAGGGTTAAAGACCAGTAACCATAGCAACATTAAAAAAAGAAAAACCACGCCTTATTTTATTTTCATGTTGAGATTTATGTTTAGAAAACTTTCTACTTAAATATATTTAATTAATACATAAATATAATTAATCTCATAAAGGCTTAATTAATCTGCATGCTTTTAAGATTTCATTTTAATAATTGGTGACCAAGTGCAATTTAGTGGGGTTTTTTTTTCATTGGGTTACGTAATAGTTTTTCTGTTTCAAAGCACAGTAGGGAGATGAATGTGGTGGTGATGATGATGATGATGATGATGATGATGATGACGATGCCCGCTCAATCGAACATTCCTCTTTGCCGCCTGCATCAGCCTGAACATCGAGATGCGCCTCACCGACCCAGCATCTCCCTTAAATTTTGCCTCCATTAGGAAGGGCCGTCCTTCCAACTCTAACATGCAACCACGAATCGTATGATAACAATTAGGAGACCTATGCTTTCCATTGTGCAATATATATTCAAAGCCTGGTACTTGTTCTGACGGTGTTTTATTGCCGAACCGCTAAGTTACGTGGACAAAAACACAACAAAACCAGTTGTCAAACGGTAGGTGGGGATAAACACACGCACACACGTATATACATGTATATTTATGTATTTATGCATGTATGTATGTTTGTATGTATCTATGTACACACACACACACACACACACACACACACACACATACATACACACATATACATGCGACGGGTTTTTTTCAGTTTCCATCTACCAAATCCATTCACAAGCCTTTGGTTGACCCGAGGCTATAGCAGAAGACATGTCCAAGGTGCCACGTTGTAAGACTGAACCCGGAACCATGTGATTGGAAAGCAAACTTCTTCCGGCGCAGCCACACATGCGCCTAACTTGTCCTAATCAAGTCGTAACGGGGAGAAGAATATTTTTTGCGTTCGCATTTTTTTTTCGTTTCTGTGGTTTCCGAAGCTGACTTCCGAGAGACGTTTGATGCGGGTGTTTCTATTGCATTGTGGGTACATAGCGATTGGTGTAGCGATGAGAAAGGATGTGGTGTGACCCACGTGGGTGCTGTTGCTTGTTGTTGTTGTTGTTGTTGTCGTTGATGATGAAGATGAAGGCAGGGTGGTGATGGCGACGGCGATGATTGTGGTGGTGGTGGTGGTGGTGGTGGTGTGGTGGTAGCGGTGTTGATGGCGGCTGCGACGGCAGTGATGATGATGATGATGATGATGGCGATGATGGCGGCTGCGACGGCAGTGATGATGATGATAGCGATGATGGTGGCGATGATGATGATGGCGATGATGGTGGCGATGATGATGATGATGATGATGATGATGGTGGTGGTGGTGGGGGTGGTGATGGTGATCTTGATGATAATGCTGATTACGATGATGATGATGATGATGTTGGTAATAATGTTGAAGACAACGACGGCGCTGTTGACGTGAGGAAGTCGTTTTAATAGGGCGCCCTTCCATTGGCGATAGGCGCGGAGCCGAGGGGAAAGCGATGGCTGAAATGTTTATTGGCCGGCCATAGACATACTTTACTGATGAGGTGTGCAGGGTGGGGGGGGGCATGATTCAGGGGTGGGGGGTGGGGGTGGAGCCGAAAGGTGAGGGTGTTGGCGCTAAGGGTTGACATTCAGTAGACAATGAGCAGAAGATTGACGATAAAGATAGTTTTAAGAGACAAAGAGGTGGTGTTAATTGCACACCGGGAAGGGAAATAATGAAAATAAATAAATAAAAATAAATAAATAATAGTAATAATAATAACAATAATGATGATGATGATGATGATGATGATAATAATAATAATGATGATGATACTACTACTACTACTACTACAACTAATAATAATAATAATAATGATGATGATGATTATAATATGACGGTGGAGGTTATAACAATAACATTGATGATGGTAATAACGCTGATGATAAGGTGGTAGTAGTAGTAATAATAATAATGATAATAATAATAATAATAGTAGTAATATAGTAATAATAATAATAATAATAATATAATAGTAATAATAATAATAATAATAATATAATAATAATAAATAATAATAATAAGTAATAATAATAATATTATAATAATATACTAAAATAATATAATAACAATATAATAATAAAATAATAGTAATAATAATAATATAATAATAATAGTAATAATAATAATAATAATAATAGTAATGATAATAATAATAATAATAATAATAATAATAATAATCATGAAGATGATGATGATTTCTTTTTTCATAACAATAACAACAGCAATAAGGATGATGATGATGATGATAATCATATTAATAGCAATAATAATAAAGCTTTTAGGGGCTTGAGAAATGTTTTTCAGCCTTTTAACCTCGCGTTCATCGCTCCAATGAAAGCGAACTAAATATTTGATGAGGAGGTGGGTGAGGATGGGCGCGGAAGGAATGGGGGTTGTGTGTTTTTTTATTAACAAGGAAGGAAGGAAGAGGAGAACAGGATTATTATTATGAGAAATGTGCTGCAGTGCAATTTGCTAACTAAATCCCAGTTAAGCGAGGTTAGATGCGATGTAAATACAAGTGCACCGAGTGACTGCGTAGGAACCGAAACTAGCGCCAAAGCTAACACCAACACCGACACGAAAACCAACACGAAAACCACGGCTACCGGTACGAAGAACAGTGACCTAAGAAGGCCTCTTTAGAAATGTCCGTGGATTCGATTGTTACTTTCAATTGTTCATCAAAGATAGATTGTAGGAAAAGCAATAATTTCCTGGTATTTATTAAGTTTTTGTTAGGTATGAGCACGCCAGGCGAAATGCTCAACCGTAAAGTCGCCGAGGTCGACTTTGCCTTTCATCCTTTCGGGGTCGATTAAATGAGTACCAGCTACGCACATTTAATCCGTTTGTCTGTCCTTGTTTGTCCTCTCTGTGTTTAGCCCCTTGTGGGTAGTAAAGAAATAGGTATGAGTCTGAGGTTAAAGCCGTTGACTTCACCAATAAATGCTTGTCTGTTGTCTCTGCCATTTATATCGTCATTCTTTGCCATTAACTCGTATAACTTACCACAGTTCATACATTGGTGTGGTTTGTTCCTTCTTGAGCCATGCCTGGCTCATAAGGGCCGGTTTCTCGATTTCATTGGCGTATAAGCCCCCCCCACCACCACCACCTGGACGGGACAACGGTCCGTCGCAGGTGAACTGCTAGATGCAGGAGGAAAGACTGAGAGAAAGTTGTGGCGAGAGAGTCAGCAGAAGAGATTCGCCATTACCTTCTGCCGGAGCCATATGGAGCTTAAGTGTTTCGCTCATAAACACACACATTGCCCGGTCTGAGATTCAAACCCGCGATCCCTCGATTGTGAGTCCGCCTCTTTAACCACTAGGCCATGTACCTCTACAATTCATACATTAATACTCAATTTTATCTTCCCTAAAACGTGACAAAGAACTCAGTATCAAGCAGACGTGTATTTAGTTGTGTTCGTCAGCGGATATCAAGACCTGTTGTGTACAACCAAAAGCTCAGTAGCAAGACGAAATCGCATCATATATAATGTTAGAGAAGAGTCAGGGTATTTTTAACCGCCTGGTGGTATTCAGTATTCTTTGAATATGAAAATCAGCCAGGATATATTATTACTATCGGACTATATCATCTCGTATATTTCACTAAACAACCTATTGAGTTCTACGATTTTGTTATTGCAACAGACCCAAACAAAATCCGCAGCAATGGTCGTCGAAGTCAACAGCTGTTCATATACACGGTTTATAAATTCTATGCAATGTACGGTGTGCTCTTTCAGTCTGTTTGTACACATAAAGCTATACATATACAATCATACATATATAATACATACATACACACACACATATATATATATATATACATACATACATCATGATGACAATATATACTTTTGTACACCCATACAAGTACATATGCGCGCACACTCTCTTTCTCTCTCTCTCACATACACATACAGACATATAATTTGCACATCCATAAACGTATACATGCAATTATATGTAAGTATACTAAAGTTGGTGCTAAGATATTTTAGAAAATTTTAATTAATTAAAATTTATTAAATAAGCAATACACTGCAAAGTCTGTGTGATATATAATATATATATATATATATATATATATATATACACACATACAAGCAGACACACACACATGTATGTATGTATTTATATATGTATGTATGTATGTACGTACGTTTGTATATAGATTAGTAAAGGAATCATTAGAATCTAGGTCCATAAGCCCGAAGGACTCCAGAATTGGCTAGGTAAAATAAAATAGGTTACAGAGTGTGGTAAAATAACCATGAATATATCATGTGTTAGTAAGATACATATTTGTGTTCTTTTTACATGTTTATGTGCGCGCGTGTGTGTGTAGGTGTGTGAACATGTGTGTGTGTGTGTGCATGTTTTCTAATTCCAACAAAGGCATGCTTCAGTGGGCTTGCAACTTGGCCCTCAGCACCCTTTCTGGTTGACAATGGATTCTGATTCTTAAACGAATAACAGAAGCAGAGAACTAAGCCTGGACAAATATAGAAACAAAATACTTGGTGCCAGGTTCGTGTGTTTGGAGTGGTTTCTATTTTGATGCCTTGGTTGCAGAAATAACACGGCAGGGGGGGGGGAGATATTGTCGGAAAGCAACGGAACTGCTGCCATGTTCAGTCAACACTCCTATATGCCTATGATATATGATGGGTGTATGTATAGGCGTCTATATATATATATATATATATTAACATAATCCTTATTGGTGAAGGGCATCCAATATGAAATAGATTTAGTTTCGATATCATTCTTTCATGTAGACTTAGCTATTGTAGTCCGGGAGAAATCTAGTCTCCCACAGGCTATTGCTAACATCACTTATTTTGCAACACCTTTGAGTATCGGTTATCTCCCATGACGTCTACCACATTTTAAGTGATATCGCTGCTTTTTTTTTTAGTCTACAATACACTGCTGAAATACGGAGAGGCTTTGTCTTCCAAGTTCTGCGTTTTTAGGATACGTTTGGAACCTTGGTCTTTCAGATGCCAGTCGAATTGGAATAAGGAAATAGAATTATCTTAGTCCTCGATCTAAGTAAATGAAGATGCTGATAATATAGAATCTTGGATGTATTAAAGGTGGGTTACGTGAAAATTCTTTCAATATCATCCAGGTGTGATATAAATGTTGTATATATCACCCTTTTGAAGAGGTAACATTATCTAAGCAAAGAGATTGATGGATTTCTGAAGTTACAAGCTGGCTTTTGGTGGTGAGATTGTCTGGCTGCATATTTTTAGTTGTAGTGTGTAAAGCACTGTTATCCAGGAATGTTATCTAGGAAGCAATGTTATCCAGGCAGGAATAGTTGACCTTAACGTTATCGGTGTTGAAGATTTTGTTATATTTGTGCGTAGGTGGAAATTATTGTCTTATTATAATGCGTTCTTGGTTATATTAGATGTAATGTATGTATGCATATATGTAAGTATGTATGTATGTATGTATGTATGTATGTATGTATGTATGTATGTATGTATGTATGTATGTATGTATGTATGTGTGTATGTGTGTGTGTTCGCATGTGCGTGTGCATGTGCGCATGTGTGTGTATGTGCGCGCGAGCGTATGTGTTTGTATGGGTTAATGTGTGCAAGTGCGTATGTGTTTGCGTTTGTTTACCGTCATTTAAGAATACTGAAAGCCAACAACAATTCCTTTACCATTATCAAAATCTTTCTTCGTTGTAATAATGGTATCTGAAGAACGCCATTTCTCTGTACTACTTGAAGTTGTTAAAAAATTAAACAGTTTTAGGCCTCTATCTACCTGTGTGTGCATATATATGTGCATGTGTGAGTGAGTGCGTGTGTGTCCTGTACGTATATTGAATTGCCATTCTGCTCCTATCAAAGAGTACACTCTCCCCGTCTCTCTCCTTATCCCTTATTCCTTGTCCTTCTCTCTTTCCCTCTTTCCTGTTTGTCTCTCTGTCTCCATCTCTCTCTCCTGTCTCTATATCACCCCCCTCTCTCTCTCTCATCAGATATATGTTACTCCTCCTCATCACCGAGAGAAGTGTTGCTTATATCTCTTTATATTTTACCCTAAGACAAACTGAAGAAAATTGCCGAAGTTGCTTAACACACGCTCGTAAGGTTACCTTACATTTCAAAACATTAACATAAACACACACTCTTACCTACATATATAACTACACAAAGATACATACATACACACCAGTAACATATAAATATCTACAGACTTAAACACATACACGTATCATAGGAAATAGACAAGCTTAGGCTTTGGTCAACCCTGCCAACAGTACAAGACACTTGTCCAGAGTGACACGCAGTGGAACTGAACCCGGAATCTTGTGGTTGGGAAGCAAGCTTCTTACCGCACAGCCACGCCTGCGTCTATGTATGTAATAAATGGTTAAATTATGTTTAGAAATGTGAAAACTGACATAACATCTAAGACAAGTCATAACAAGGACGTAAATTATAAAAAAAGACTAAGACAAGTTCGTTGGTAACGAAGTGGAGAGAGAGAGACGACAATTTTGACATTATAATTTTCTGCTCACTGGGTACATGATGTGTCTGCTTCCACCCCCGGTAACGTATCTATGGCAACGTGAGTAGTTGGATAGCAACAGCACAAGTTGCTACAATAACAACAGCAACAACAACAATAGCAATGATTCTTTCTAATTTTGGCACGAGACCAGCATTTTTGAAGTGAGGCGGGGGTCGATTACATCGACCCCCGTACGCAACTGGTACTTATTTTATCCACCTTGAAAGGATGACAGACATTGTCAACCTCGGCGCAATTTGAACTCAGAACGTATAGATCCCGGGGAAATGCCCTTCAGCATTTTGTCCGGTTTCGTAACGATTCTGCCAACACGCCGCCTTCACAGCAAAAGTTAATAATCTTTTCTACGAAAGGCACAAGGCCTTAAATTTTGGGGGAGGCGGCTAGTCGATTAAATCGTCCCAGTGTACAACTGGTACTCATTATATCGATCCCAAGCGGTTGAAATTCAAAATCGACCTCGGCAGAGTTTCAACCCAGAACGTGAAGACGGACTAAATGCCGCAAAACATTTGATCCGGCGCACTAACGATTCTGCCAGTTTGATTTCTTTCTACAACAACAGTAACAATAAATAAGAAATATAAAAACAACAATATCATCACAACGAGAATAACAACATCAATAAGAACAAGAACAATATTCTTTTCTACTCTTGGCACAAGGCCCGAAATTTTTAGGGAGGTGGGGAGGCCCATTCGATTAGATCGACCCCAGTACGCAACTGGTACTTAATTTATCAATCCCGAAAGGATGAAAGACAAAGTCAACCTCGGTAAAATTTGAACTCAGAATGTAAATAACAAGAACAATATTTACATCAAAAGGAACAGCAACAACAACAACAACAACAACTGCAGGACACTTTGAATGATGTGATTTTGAGTTTTGTGTTCGTAATAAACAGGGTTAAGAGTCACGGCTGGAAAGCCTTTGACCATAAATCTGTTAGTACCACGACTACGTTGATCTCTTTGAGAGATTTTATAACTAGAATTATTGCTTGTGTGTGTGTGTGTGTGTGTGTGTGTGTGTACACAGAGGAGAGGGAACGGAGAGAAAGAGATGAAACTGACTTGGAGTTTGCAATAAATTTCACGGTACTCTCAAGTTAGGGTTACGCGAACAATAGATACTCAGTGAAAGTGTTTTAAAATAACATTATTTTAACACACACACACACACACACACGCAGAGTCTCTCTCTCTCCAACACACAAATTTATGGTTGTATGTATGTATGTGAGAGTATGTATGTCTAGGGAATCACTCGGTGAATCCATATAGCATTACTCAGAGTTTCATGCGCGCAAGGGATGCATAGGGTCAGTTTAGCAATTCTGGAAGAATGGAGATGTTTTATCAACGCAACTTTTGGTCAGATTCTAAATTATCCGTGCTGGGGACATGGTCAAATATGCGCGAGGCCGAATGTCTAGATGAACGGACGATATGTGAGACTAAAGAATCCTGGCCTATGTTCAGCTAGGAGTAATCATGCCATGATACTCATAAGTGGCAGTGGATTTTGTCTCAGTAAACCATGGCTATCTATGGCTATGGAAAGAGGCGATTCATTTTGGAAGTTGTCCCAGACGAAGAGCTTCTGGTGGAAGCATTGAGATGACACCTCTAACCTTCGGTTAATAGCTGCCCGTAGACGCTTTGACTAACAGGCATATTACGCTACATAATATTAAGGCGGTGAGCTGGCAGAAACGTTAGTGCACCGGGCGAAATGCTTAGCGGCATTCAAATTCCGCCGAGGTCGACTTTGCCTTTTTATCCTTTCGGGGTCGATTAAATAAGTACCAGTTACGCACTGGGGTCGATATAATCGACTTAATCCATTTGTCTGTCCTTGTTTTCCCTCTCTGTGTTTAGCCCCTTGTGGGTAATAAAGAAATAGGCATATTACGCTACGTCAGTTAATCATCGATAAATACCGAACAGAGTCAACGTGTGTTTACTGCACTCACTAAGTTGTTGCAAGTTGAGCAACTTGGGATTTGGAATAGCAGCGTATTTATATGAAATTGTATTTTAAAATGGGAAATAAAACTTTATGGAAGCTTTTTCCGTTGTTGCAAAAGGCTTATCGGGAGGACTGATCCGTAGTTTATATCAGGAGTAGCTCCAGAATTTCAAATTAGGAACGAAATCTACACAAAAAAGAGGTGGCGATCTGGCAGAATCGTTAGCAGTCTGCCGTCACGTTCTGAGTTCAAATTCCGCCAATGTCGACTTTCGTTTTCATTCTTTCGGGGTCGATTACTAAGCACCAATTATGCACTTTGTCCTTGTTTGTCTCCTCTATGTTTAGCCCCCTGTGGGCAATAAATAAATATCTACACGGAAGCATAAATAATGATGCTTCCTGGGAAAGAGACAACAGTGAAATTGTGAAAGAGTTTGATACAATCCCTGAAAATCCACGAGTGTGGTTGGTCACGAAGTTTACATAAAAGTACGCATCGATTCTAGTTAGTGCCATACAATTTTGAATTAAAAAAAAATTAAACCCGAAACATGTAATGTTGATATAAACAAAAAGAGAACCGAGTCTCATCGACTAAATGGGGCGGTACTCAGAGTTCCAAGTTGAGATCTTCAAGCATCTTAAGTGTTATGAATTGTGATGTAGAGATATCTTGATGTTTTTTTTTTCGTTTTTTGTCTTTTTTTTTAATGTTGGGGACAGAAAGAAATTTGCAGTTGAGTGTTAAAGGCAATTAGTTTAGTTGTGGAATGAGTAAACATCATTTCTCATAGACTGCGTTTCTATATCGTCCCTGCATTCCAGAAAACGAAGGCATAATGCAGCAGATGGGCTGAAAATACGGGTATGAATATACATGTGAGTGTGTGTGGGGTCGAGTGGGTGGGGACGGGTGGGGGGTAAAACCCCCGACCAAGCTCCCCTCCACCCATCCACCCATGGTGTGTATGCTTGTATCTATGTATTTGGCAGTTTATAAATGTTAGCACGTATGTATACGCAGAGAAATATGTATGTGTGTATATATTATATAACGTATACATATAATGTCTATAAGTATGTATATGTATGTGTTTTATAAAAATATCTATCTATCTATCTATCTATCTATCTATATACATATATATATATATGTACATACACACACACACACACACACACACATATATATATATATATACATAAGTATATATATATATATATATATATATATGCAGATAGAGGGATATATAGATATGTACATACAAATATACATTTTACATGTATACATATACGCACATACACAAACAGGTATACATACTGACAACACACATACACACCACACACACACATACACACACATATATATATATAGATATATACTACATGCATACATACATACATACATACAACATATATATACTTATATATATGTATTATACTTATATATATGTATTTATATATATATATATAATATATATATATACTATATATATATATATATATATATATATAGATATGTATACATATGTAGAGCTCATACATAGCACATGCAACAACACTAGATCGTACGTACAGCCTATACTTCCACACTCTCTCTTTTCTTTTCCTCTATGTATACGGATATCTACATGTTCTGTTTTGTTAGCCCAAAAGCTGTTTACATTTAAACGAACATTATGAGAATTTTCTGTTTTTTTAATACCTATGAAGATAATTGAAATCGGTACCCAGTTACAAAACTAACGATTCTTTGTTGCTTAATTTGCTTGTATTCCGCGTTTTCTGTTACATTCGCTGCCATGTTTGACTCGAGATCCGAGCACGGCATTTAGCTGCTATTTGACAAAATTCAACAAAAATATAATTATACAAAAAATTCACGCTACATGCATGAGCATATACATGAACGTATGTATGTATGTATGGCTGAATGTAAGCATGCATGTATGCTTGTGTATACACACATACACATATATATGTTTGTATGTGTATCTGCGTCTCTCTCTCTTTCACTATATATATATATATATATATATATATATAATCTACAGACGGAGAATGAACATACAACCATCATGTTCTTAATGATGAAATTAACCTCTCTGTCTATATAACTACCCTCTTTGTAATGTTGCCAAATGAAATAAGTATAAGAATGTGCATTGTCCGTTTAATTGAAAAATTCTATATGTGGCTGAAGATTGCTCGACATTTTAAAACTGATGTAATACATACAGTGTTAATAAAATGATGTAGCATGAAACAATGTACTAACACTATCTTTGGATATCCTTGTTGCTTATTTATATATATTATATTATATATATATATATATATATATATATATATATATATATATATATATATACTAGCTTTAAAGCCGCCCTATAGGACGGATTTTAATCTAGTATATAGCTTTTAAGCATCTGGACCTCAATGGGAAGTTCTGCAAACAGATCTCTGACTTGTTTCGGAGAATTTGTTGCAATTGCTTCCCCCAAAGTCATATCCCAATCATGATCATATTCATCACAAAAAATCATGTACGAAAAAAAAAAAAAATCACCAAAAATATAGGAATCCAAAATTTCAGGATTGCCGGTCCGGATTCGGTCCGGAATGTTTTTAATTTACTCACGGAGTCAGCCTGATGCGAAAATGGAGTAAAGTTGAAGAAGTGTGACACATTGACACACAGAAATTAGTTTTCGCATTTACTGTGGCTGTGTGGTAAGTAGCTTGCTAACCAACCATATGGTTCCGGGTTCAGTCCCACTGCGTGGCATCTTGGGCAAGTGTCTTCTGCTATAGCCCCGGGCCAACCAATGCCTTGTGAGTGGATTAGGTAGACGGAAACTGAAAGAAGACTGTCGTATATATGTATATATATATGTGTTTGTGTGTCTGTGTTTGTCCCCCTAGCATTGCTTGACAACCGATGCTGGTGTGTTTACGTCCCCGTCACTTAGCGGTTCGGCAAAAAGTGACCGATAGAATAAGTACTGGGCTTACTAAGAATAAGTCTCGGGGTTGATTTGCTCGACTAAAGGCGGTGCTCCAGCATGGCCGCAGTCAAATGACTGAAACAAGTAAAAGAGTAAAAGAGAGTAAAAGAGTAAATATATATATATATATATTTTTTTTTCCTTTTTTTTTCTTTTTTGTTTCGGCGGCTCAGAGCCGGCCATGCTGATGCACCGCGTTTTGTGCTACACAACTGTTATTACTAAGAGCCTCCTCAATATGTGGCACTTGGTGAAGAATGGAGTTTGATATAGCTACCCCTCATTTGCACCTCTTGCCGTGAGGTAGGTTCCTCTGGGACTCTCGACAGGAAGATGTCCAGCTTTGATTTTAAAAACCCCTACATCTACTTTGTGCAAGTTCTCCAGACCCTTTGGGAGAATATTAGAAAGCTGTGGGCCCTTGAAACCCAAGCTGTTGCAGTATCTAGTCCTGAAGTGTATATATATTACTGCATACCTCTCCCTTCTTCTCTCTCTCTCCGGGAGTAGATCTTAGCTGTTTCAACAACACTTTCAAACCCTTTCCCAGTAGCTGAGCTGTTCCAAAAGAGACGATCTTCTTTGTGAATCTTCTCTGGATTGCTTCAAGTCCGCTGTTACTTTCACACTGGGTGGTGACCATAGCTGTGAGCAAGTAATCCCGGAGGCTGAAGGACGAATGTCCGCCAGAGGACCATCATGGTTTCCTTATCTCTGGTTCTGAAAGTTCTTAGGATCCACCCAGCCAGTCGTCTGCACTTTGTCGCCATCCTGGTAATGTGCACTTGGAAAGAGGTATCATCACTCATGTCGATACCCAGGTCCCTCACTGACTTAGGCTCTGGGATTGAAATTCCTTGTGGACCGGTGTACCCTGTAAATTTAATATTCACTTTTGGATGCTGGTAGCGCAGGGCCTGGAATTTTTCGACATTAAACTGCATATTATTATCCTCAGCCCATCTGTAAATTGAGTCCAACTCCTGCTGCAGGTTTTTTAGTTTAGTTTAGTTTAGTTAATTTGGCTCAAAAGCAAATAGCAAGGCCATGTAGGGGGACATGGAGTTAAGTACAGGGTGGTGTTCATGTAAAGAGTTCAGGCCACTTGAGGTCAAGGGAGGCTTTGAACAAAGCGGTCGTCGGCATCTTCACCATCTCGTCTGGCAGCTTGTTCCACGGATCCGCAACCCGGACGGAGAAAGCTCCTCTCCTTCGATTGAGATGAAATCGTCGCAGGTAGAGCTTTTCGGAATGACCCCGCAGCCGACGCTCTGGAGCAGGAGTGAAGAACAGCTCTTTCGAGAGGTTACACTTTCCGCTTATGATGTTGTGGCGAGAATGAGATCACCACGGCGGCGGCGTTTTTCCAGAGAATAAAGGTCGAGCGTCCTCAGCCTTTCTTCGTAGGACAAATTTTTGAGACCATGAACCATGCGGGTAGCCAGCTTCTGGACTCTTTCGAGATGCTGTATGTCTTTGAGGAGATAAGGAGAAGAGGCTTGAATCCCATACTCCAATATGGGTCTCACCAGCGTGACATAGAGTGGTAGGAATATGGCTGCTGTGAGCATTCCGAATGACCGTCGAATCAAGAACAGAATTCCGCGTGCTTTGTTGGCAGCATGGACGCAACTGGGCCGAAGCGAAAAGGAGGAATCCACCAAGATAACCTAGGTCCTTTACCTGATCGGTCCTCTCCAGCAGCAGACGACCCGGCTCGAATCAAGTTGAGTTGCAGGAGTAGAGCCGACAGGCAGATGACAGCACTTTGACACGTTCAGACACAGGTCCCAATCGTTAGACCACTTCCAAATTTGGTGGAGGCATCGACGAAGATCCTCTATATTGCCGATTGCCGCGAGGAGCGACCAGTTTGATATCGTCGGCAAACAGAAGGGTGTGTTGCGTGAGGTCGTCGGGCAAGTCATTTATGAAGACTAAGAACAACAAGGGCCCAAGCACTGAACCTTGAGGCACGCCACTGCTCGCACTGGAGACGTCGGACCGCGAACCATTAACTTGGACTTGGAAAGAGCGATCTGAGAGGAAGGCACCAACCCATCGTACAATATCCGGATGGAAACTATATGCTTGAAGCTTGACAAGTAATAGGCGGTAATAGGCTTGACAAGTAATAGGTGTGCAACATCGTTTCTGCGAGACTTTCGTATCATCTGCATAGCTTGCCAGAGTGGCTATCCGGGCATTTGAGGGCATATCTGAGAGGGCCACTATAAAAAGCAGTGGTCCCAAGACAGTGCCCTGTGGAACACCGCTCACTATTTGTGTGTTCACAGAGTTGGCTCCATTAACCTCAACTGCCTGACTCCTATCTTTCAGGAAGTCATGTAACCACACTCCAAGTTTTCCAGCTATGCCGAGGTCAAGCAGTTTGTGGCATATCAAACCATGAACCTCCTTGTCAAAAGCTTTTGCAAAATCAAGGTATATTACGTCCACATTTGATTTGTTGAGTAACTGCCTCATCACCTAGTCATAATGTTGTAAGAGCTGGGTCAGGCAGCTCCTATCTGGTTGAAGCCATCAGCAAGTTATTTTCTTAAAGGGATGCGATTAGTTTCTTTCTGATTATCTGTTCCATGACTTTGCTGATGTGTGAAGTCAGAGAGATAGGCCTATAGTTTTTGGCATCTGCTCTACTTCTCCCTTTATGTATTGGGCATATTATTCCCTCCTTCAGCTTGCTTGGCAGTTTGCTATTTGTAAGAAAGCTCTGGAAGAGAATCTGGAGGGGTTTTGCCAGGGCATGCTTACACACTTTGAGGAGGATTGCTGGGAAACCATCAGGACCAGCAGTTGAGTTTGTATCCACTTCATCTATGGCTAGTAGTATATCTTCTTCGCTAATGTCAATGTATCCCATTGTAACTGCCTCGCTGGTTATAGGCGTTTGCTGTAGAATGGGCAACGCTAATGGCCAGCTGGTAGAAGTAAACCAGCCGATGGATTAAGTCTACCCACGAGGAGCAGGTACAGTTGACTCGACAGGTTCAATTGACCTGACTGTCTACGTTTACCGAATTTCTTTCACAAGAAGTCGAGGCTATGATGCAAGTCATTAACCATAGTGAGTGGGGAGAATTGATAGGAAAATAAATCTGAACCACAAAGATAGCTCAGCGCCCTTGGGTACATTATGTCCTCTAGTAACCCCTGAAAGACAAGATGAATTGAATTGATGCTCCTCTAGCAACAGGCACTGGCAAGACTGTGGCTAAGAAGCTCGCTTTATGACTATATGATTTTGGGTTCGGTCCCACGGCACGGCACCGTGGGTTTCTTCTACAAAAGCTTCAGGTCGATCGATGCTTTTTTAGTGAATTTGGTACATGGAAACTGTGTGGAAGCCCATCGTACATGTGTTTGCGTTCCCTGGGTACCACTTGACAACGGCTGTTGGTTTGTCCACGACCCTGTAACCTAGTGGTTCGACAAAAGTGACTGAAAGATTAAGTACCAGACTAAACAAAAAAAAAAAAGGCAACATAAATACTGGGGTCGTCTTGTTTCCCTAAATCCTTTCAAGGTAGTGCCCCAGCATGGCCGTAGTCCAGTAACTGAAACAACTAAAAGATAAACGATAGAGTTTGGAATTAAGTTTACAATCTTCAAAACCAAGATGTTGATATTGAATTTCATTATAGCAGCATCACCACCAGCAGTCAGACGAGATACAAAACCGTGTAGGGCGCTGCGCTATCATTTGTGACCACTTGACAGAGAGCAATCAGTTAAAAGCAGGGAAAATATTTTCCCATCAACTTCAGAGTTTTATACACCCAGTGGTTGTACCAGGCTTATGTGTACATAAAATGAACACGTGTGTGCGTGTGTGTGTGTGTATAATGGGAAGGCAAGTAAACGCTATTACCTCTATACAGAAAAAAATGTGTATTTTTATAGCAGAATAGATAAATATTATTTTTTAAAATCTTGTGTCAGTAAAAATAAATAGTTTCATTATTATATATACAAAATTATACACCCAAGAATGTGTCTATATAAACATAGATGCAACTGTCTCAAAGTCATGTGCGTTTGAAGTGTATATAGACACAAAAAAATATACTCACAGACACACGCATATATTTACAGACATGCATATGAGTATGTATGGAGGTACATATGTGTATATGTATATACATATATATATGTATGTACATATATATGTATGTACATATGTATTTCTGTGTGTGTGTGTGAATGCATGTCTGTTTTATATATTTTTCTATTTTTATTTCACTACTCCTAACCGCTGGGTCGGGACAGCCAAATGGATATATTTTCTTATATATAATCAACTCTCTCTCTCTCTCTCTCCTCTCTCTCTCTCTCTCTCTCTATATATTATATAATATATATTATATATATATATATATACACACAATATATATATATATGTGTGTGTATGTGTGTACGCACGGCCTGTGTATATATATATATTATGTATGTATGTATCTACATATATATATATGTGTACACACACACACACACACACCACACACACACACACACACACACACACACATATATATATATATATATATATATATATATATATATATATAATATATATATAATATATATGTGTGTGTGTATGTGTGTACGCACGGCCTGTGTATATATATATATTTATGTATGTATGTATCTACATATATATATATATGTGTACACATACACACACACACACATATATATATATATATATATATATATATATATATATGTATCTATCTATATGTATGTATTTGTATATTATATATATATATATATATATATATATATATATATATATATAATATATTATATATATTATATATATATATATACACATATATATAGATGAGTGTATTTTTACCTTGTTAACAATTAACACGGAAAAATAAATAAATAGTTACCAGGGCAGCAAAAATTGACGAGTTTCGTTTTTTTCACTTTCCTGAGAAGATTGCATTGTTTATACCATTTATTCTTTTGAATAGTATCAGTGGAATTTTCGAAACACGTGTCGAAAGTAAAAATATTTGATTACACTGCGTTAACTCCATTTTTTATTCATATATATATATATATAATATATATATATATATATAATATATATATATATATATATATATATATATATATATGTAGATTCGTTTAGGTATAGCGAGGCCAAAGTTCTGTTGAAGCTATAGGTTATCACTCAGAGACTCAATTAAAAGTCAACCGCAGAAACAGCTGTAAGCTGTTTTTTTATCCTTTCCGGGGTCATCTATTTGTTCCCATATATGTATCTATATAATGGTTTTCCGCCGTTATGAGCAATGAGTATTTAGTCATTCATGCAAGTGACTGAATATTCCGCAGACGTGTGTACACGTAATACAAATCTCTGGCATGACATAAACCTCATGACACAGCGTGTCAAGGCTGGTCATTTCAATTTCAGTTATAGTCCTAACTTTCTAGTTCCTTGACTTGGCTTTGGTCAAACTGAGGCTACAGTAAAAGACCGCTTTGCCACGCAGCGGGATCGAACCCTAGAAGTCGTGATTGTGACTGATATATATCCGTATGTGTGTTGTGTGTGTGTGTGTGTGTGAGAGAGAGCCAACTTTATCATCCATTGTCTCATAATATTTCTATTCCTGTTACCTCTCTCTTCACAAACCAAATATAACTCGATATACAGAACAGTCACTTATATTTATATTTCGCCTATATATTTTATAGATTAATTAATACTTAAAGCACAAACTTGTTAAGCCTCTCTCTTTTATAATTAGAACAAGACTATTATAGACCAAAACGTATACCGTCTCCCAAAATAGAATGTATTTCGTGAAAACTTAACGATTCAATATCTTTTAAAACGTTTATCTATCTCCAAATTACTGTGTGTATTATTCTTTAAAATCTAAAATTTTATTTCCAACATTAACTTAATCTAGTATAAGTCCGCTAATTAAAATAATCAAATCTATTGACTTTTCATCGATAAAATATCTCCTTCCACCTTTCTGATTGTCATCGATATTATTGATTCACTCGCCATAAAGCTCCATGGTACATTGTCACTGAATTGTCTCAAATTCTAATATTAAAACCATTATTTTACATATTTATTGCTGCAATTAAGTGATTATATTTAATTTTACATAGCATCGTATTTTATACACTTGTATATATATTTTATTTTGCATTTGTTTATTTGCAGAACGACTTATATATATATATATATATATATATATATATATATTATATATATATATATATTATATATATATATATATATATATATATATATATCTATATATATATATATATATATTATATATATCGGTTTAAGTAATTGAGATTCAAGTGAATTCTAATGAATTCACATGAATATGCTCCTTAACTAGGACGCACCGGAAATCTATATGGTGTTAACCATACGACAAGTGGGGTGATTACAAATAGGAAAAAGCAACAAGAATGGATTAAAATCTAGAGATTTTAATCCATTCTTGTTGCTTTTTTCCTATATATATATATACACTCTCTCTCTCTCTCTCTCACACACACACACACACACACATATATATATATATACATATATACAAACATACATACATATTTAAAAGGAAATCGATGCTAACTTATCTGTGGAGTCAATTTCCTTGTTATACACGGGCTTCTTTCAGTTTCCGTCTACCAAATTCACTCATAAGGCTCTGGTCAGTCCAAGGCTCTAGTAGAAGACACTTGCCCAAGGTACCACGCAGTGGGACTGAACCCGGAACCATGTGGTTGTTAAGCAAGCTACATACCACACAACCACTCCTGCACCTATAAATGTTATATTGTAATGTTTTTTGTATACTTATGTCTGTATATGATAATTATACACTTATGAAAATTACCAATTTTATGCTTTGACAATTGAAAGGATGTGGTAAGTCCATTCTCATAAATCTAACTCAAACATACCAGAACGTTTTTACACAGCGTTTTTGAAAATTTATAAGTCACAAATTTAAAGTGTACTTTAAGGTGTAGAACTAAATGCCGTATGTTATTGCATTATCTAATCCAGTGGTTCCCAACCTGGGGCCGCAAAGGTAGCACTGGGGGTCCGTGAGCTAAATTCAAAGTTTCATATATATTATATATATATAATATATATATATATATATATATATATATATATATATACATATATATATATATATATATATATATGTATATATATATATATATATATATATATATATATATATATATATATATATATATATGTGTGTGTGTGTGTGTAGTAAACACCAAATTGTAGGTATCGCTGCATGGATAAATCAAAGGTAAAAAACAACAAATGGAAATCGTCAAAACATAAACGGAGGTACATACACACACATAAGGATAAGGGGTCAATGGGAAAACTCATTTAAATAAAAGGGTTGCGAACCAACGTGAAAAGTGTTGGGAATAACGGATCTACTTAAATACCGCTCGTCATCTTCTTGGGGGGGGGCGATAATATTAAGCGATGTAGTTGTGTGATCTCTTCAAGTTCTGAGTTTCTGAGTGATTGATGCGAGTCTGGGTTAATTTCATCACCAGGGTTTGGAATGTCCATTGCAAAATCCTCTCAATGCAAACATTAAAGGATCATGAGCGATGCTTTTCCCTCAATAAATGAATTAAGGAAATAATCCACAGTTCTAATCCGCCCAAATATTATTTTCTCACCGAGCTATATTAAAATCTTGAATATTCTTTGATTTCCATGCCCAAGTTTCTGACAACGGATTAACAAGATTTTACATCAGAATATTAGATTGCAATATAATACTTAAATCACTTTTTAACGATTTATTCCATTTTGTTTATAAATTCAACAAAAAATCCAACAAATTTGAAACCGTTTAGATTCACATTGAGTGTTTAACCGTTAAGAGCTACAAGAAAATAGATTGGAAACCGGAGGGGATAATTTGAAAATTTCTTCGTTTTTTCTGATTGTATATTTAATATCTATAAAATAATAACTGATAGAAAGTTGGTTGGTTGATCGGTTGGTATCTTCAGTAACGCTTTACACCAAAAATAGAGAACGGGGAAAGAGAGGCAGTAAAAGGAAAACTTAATATAAGAGGAGCAGGATGTTTTATAATTTTCTAAAAAAATGCATATTTTTTAAAACGAAATTTTACAGAAATGGATTTTCGACGGAATGGATTGCGATTATTTTGACAGAATTAAAAAAAAATAACATATATTAAATACAAATACACAAATAAGAAATTTATTTTCATTTGATTTTAAGGTAATAAATATTATTTGTTTTACAATTATCATTTTCAAACTTCTCCATATAAGCACCAAGAAGTTTGATGTAAGCTAAATTATAATTATTGTATATAAGCCATATTTTCTGATATTTCCCTAGAATGGCAATATTATACTTCGAAAGTTCCTCGTTATACGACGGATATTACGTTAGCAGTTATTACAAAACTAAAAGTGAGTGAAAATCGTAGGTCTTAAGGTGTTTATCCAAAGGTACTCGGTACTGAGCAACTGCTATGGGTCGAGGGTTTCCACTTTCTAGAAATTCTCGAAACATTTTTAAAATAACCGAACTATATAACTCCACCTTCTTTCCATTAGCGTTTCATTGATAGTTCAGCCTCAAAATGCTCCAAGAATAAACAACTATAAAGCATGATAGGCTTACATTTATAATTACCTAAAATAAACAGATATTATTCAGCCATACACAACACAAGCGCTACATGTTATAATTTAGTATTGAGTTCGCTACTCGAGTCGATATCTGATTTACCGAAAATAACCTTTATAAA
>NC_043003.1:4556758-4559258 GCF_006345805.1 Octopus sinensis
ATTTCGTAATGAGTAGAGAGAAAGTCTCTCAGGTGTTCACGTTTTTATTCTGGCAGTTCTAAAAGAGTGTTAGTTCTCTCTTCTTTCCCCCATGCCCGGTACTTATTCGCCTTCTTTCATAGTTCTTCATGTCTTTTAGTTAGGGAAAAGACCATGTTATTTTTTCAGGCACATTTAACGTTTCCTCTACAAACTACAAACAAGCCTACTTTCCTCCCTTCCTATTTTTTTTTCATACAAAAACTAATGCAAATTTCGAACGGAGTATAACTGTGAAAAAGAGCCCAGAAAACTGGGTAATGCCCCTACAAAGTGTGTGGGAGGTAAAAGTTGCCAACAGGTGGCTATACGAAATTCAACTCTGTACTTTAAAGAGTGTCTTCTAGCCTCATGAGTGGATTTGGTAGACGGAAACTGAAAGAAGCTCGTCATTTATATATATATATATATATATATATAGATAAGAAAGTTTGTTTGGTAAAGCACGTGGGTGAATATATAAGAAAATAGTAAAGTGTGAAAAAACGACAGAAGGCTTAAATGTTAAAAAATATATATATTTGTGTCAAAATGTCTGGAGAATATTGGAAAAATTTTTTTCCTTTCCTTAAAATGACATAATTTTAAAATTTTTAAAGAAATTACCGGTTTCGCGTGTAGCTTTTCAAATTTCTTGTGACGTTATGTTTATATTGTATGGAATTATCGTTGTTTTTATTTCCAGGAGATTTCTAATAAGGGGAGGTAGTGAGTGATTTTTTCCGGTGTAGGGGAGATAATCGCTTAAAAAATTTTTTTTCCCATTTCCTTGTTAATTTCTCTGTGTCAGTATGTTCGGATGGTTGAGTCTGGGTTTGTACTTTTCAATGAAGAATGTTTCCTTGTTCAGTCTCATTTGTGTTGATGATCCGAAAGCACATTGGTAAAATGGGAAGATTAAAAATTGTGGCAGTAGTTGCTTTGCGCATTTCTCGATGTGCTCACTAAAAGGTATCATTCTATATTCTGGGAATGCAATCTGTTGTCGATGCAGTGTGCATCTGCGCCTGAGTGATAGTCCCGTGGAACCCACGTAGTCTTGGTGGCAGCCCGAGCATTTAATAACATAAATTATGTTTTCAGAGGCACAAGTAAAGTTAGATTTGATCTAAATTCTGTCCCTCTTTAAAGAAGAATTCTGATCCTTCCAATAGGTTAGGACATGTTGCACAGTTCGATCTACCACATTTTTTAACTTTTGCATCCGTATTTTAGAAGACAATTTTGCCTTTGTGAGAATCTTTTTAAGTGATTTAGGCTGTTTGTAGCTTTTAATGATTTGGTGTATGTTTAGAATTTCCTTTAATTTTGGGTTTTTATGAAGTACAATTTTTGTGTACAATTTACAGATGTTTACATTTTTTGTGTACCAGGAACTTTAGACTGCAAGAACTCAAAAACACCCTAATTGACAGACATTACCCAGCTCAACTCATAGAGGATGGGATCAGACGTGCAACAGAAATCAACATAGAAACTTTAAGAAAAGTTCAACCAAACACACACCTTCCCCGAAAATACTACCTTACATATCTACATACAACCCCAGAAACAAAGAAGCCTTCACCATCAACACCCAAATTTACCAATACTTCATAAAAACCCAAAATTAAAGGAAATTCTAAACATACACCAAATCATTAAAAGCTACAAACAGCCTAAAGCACTTAAAAAGATTCTCACAAAGGCAAAATTGTCTTCTAAAATTACGGATGCAAAAGTTAAAAAATGTGGTAGATCGAACTGTGCAACATGTCCTAACCTATTGGAAGATCAGAATTCTTCTTTAAAGAGGGACAGAAATTTAAGATCAAATCTAACTTTACTTGTGCCTCTGAAAACATATTTATGTTATTAAATGCTCGGGCTGCCACCAAGACTACGTGGGTTCCACGGGACTATCACTCAGCGCAGATGCACACTGCATCGACAACAGATTGCATTCCCAGAATATAGAATGATACCTTTTAGTGAGCACATCGAGAAATGCGCAAAGCAACTACTGCCACAATTTTTAATCTTCCCATTTTACCAATGTGCTTTCGGATCATCAACACAAATGAGACTGAACAAGGAAACATTCTTCATTGAAAAGTACAAACCCAGACTCAACCATCCGAACATACTGACACAGAGAAATTAACAAGGAAATGGAAAAAAAATTTTTTAAGCGATTATCTCCCCTACACCGGAAAAAATCACTCACTACCTCCCCTTATTTAGAAATCTCCTGGAATAAAAACAACGATAATTCCATACAATATAAACATAACGTCACAAGAAATTTGAAAAGCTACACGCGAACCGGTAATTCTTTAAAAATTTTAAAATTATGTCATTTTAAGGAAAGGAAAAAATTTTTCCAATATTCTCCAGACATTTTGACACAAATATATATATTTTTTAACATTTAAGCCTTCTGTCGTTTTTTCACACTTTACTATTTCTTATACTATATATA
>NC_043003.1:4564258-4579258 GCF_006345805.1 Octopus sinensis
TTACCCCTCCTACTGCCTTTTCTTCTTCTTTTCCTCCTCCTACTCATTTTTCTTCTATTTCCCCCTTCCTCCTCCTCCTCCTTCTCTTCCTTCTTCGTTGTCTGCAAATTCAAGAATTCATGCTGTCGTCTTGTTAGTCGTAGAATCTTTATTGCAATAAAGCAACCCATAATATGATTACTTAAACATTTTAAACATCCACGACTTTCGTCCGCTTCTTTAATTAAATGACTTAATATCATCGACATGTTCCTTGTTAACCTACTGTCACCTGATCTCTTATTTCCTCCTCCCCTCCTCCTCCTCCTCCTCTTTCTTCTTCTTCTTCTTCTACATTTTCTTCTTCTTCTTCTTCTTCTTCTTCTTCTTCTTCTACATTTTCTTCTTCTTCTCCTTCTTCTACATTTTCTTCTTCTTCTTCTTCTTCCTCCACATTTTCTTCTTCTTCCCCCTCCTCCTCCTTCTTTCTCCTCCTCCTCTTCTTCCCCTCCTCCTAGCATTCCTAATGGTAATGGAAGTGAGATCCGATCGCAACGTTGCTGTATCTCATTATTGTTCCAGCAATGCTATTTTCAATGACTTTGATGTTGCTACTACTGCCCCCTGTTGTTGTTATTGTTGCTGCTGTAGTTTAGCCCCAGCAGACCTATGATCAGAAAATTTCAAACTGGAAAATACCGACTTTTGTACAGGCATTGTGTATCTAGTGCTACATCAACTAATGTGTCATTCTTTCTTGTTGTTTAAGCCTGGATCAGCTCTGATCCAGTCGACTCATTTCCAATGTCTGCTCTCGGCAAAGAAGACACCTAAAACTATTGGGTTGGCAACTAAGTTCCCGCCGTTTTTTTAAATTTTGGAATTATTGCATTTTTAAATTTTGGAATCTATTCTTTTCGAGAATTATATTTTTGAATCATTTTGGAATCTATTTTGTATTTTTTCGAGTTAATTTTAGTTAATTTTTGTTTATTTTCAGATCATTAAAATGGAATGTCAAGTTGAGAAAAACGAGCATTTTCGACACCTCCTTTTTGCTTTTATTGAAGGTTCTAAGGCCGAAAAAGCTGCTCTTGACATTTCTGCTGTGTATGGAGAGGGTGCCATAGTTGAAAGAACCGCTCGTGATTGATATGCCAAGATCAAAAGTGGAAATTTTAACCTCAAAAACGCACCTCGTTCTGGCCATCCAGTTGAGTTCGATGAAGAGCTATTAAACCAACTTTTGCACGAAAATTCTCGTCAAACGACAAGGGAATTCGCAGAGAAAATGGAATACTCCCACACTGCTATAGAGAAGCATCTTCACTCGATGGGAAAGGTTCAGAAGTATGGAGCATGGATTCCGCATGCTTTAAGTGACAACAACAAAATCAACGATCCACAATCTCCACTGGTTTGCTTGCTCGTCATCGCTCAACTCATGGACACAAGCAACGATTTCTTTACCGAAAAATGGCGACGAAAAATTGTGCCTGTACATCAATAAGAAGCTGCGTAAGGAATTGCTTAGCCCCGGTAAACAAGGGACACTGCGCGTGAAACAAGATCTTTATGCGCGTAAAACGTTGTTATGTTCATGGTGGGACTGGGAAGGGATTATCCATTACGAATTGCTTGAACGGAACCAAACGGTCAACGCGGAACTCTATGTTCAACAGATAGAACGACTCAACATGGCTATTCAAGAGAAAAGACCTAATCTGCAGCATGGAGTTCTTCTGCTACACGACAACGCCTGCCGCCCTCATATCGCCAATAGGACCAAGGAAGCCATTCAAGGAAGCCTGGCTGGGATTAATTAGTTCTTATTTTTATTAAACCTTTTAAAAATTTAAATTTAAAAAGCGGCAGGAACTTAGTTGCCAGCCGAATATTGGAGAATTTAGACTGCATTCCTCCAGGTCATATTGCTTACAAGTCACAGCTAACACACACACACACACACATAGCTTTTCCCATTAGTTTGTCTTACTGCTCGAGCTCTACGCATCTGCGTTGAAACCAATAAAAGCATATATATATATATATATATATATATATATATGTATATCTATTTGCCTATCTATCTATCTATTTATCTATCTATCTATCTATCTATCTATCTATCTATCTATCTATCTATCTATCTATCTATCTATCTATATATATATTATATATATATATATATATATATATATATATATATATATATATATATATATATATTATATATATATATATGTATACTATGTAGTATGTCTATACACACACTACCCACATAGAAACATATAGATACTCAAAGACCCTGAAACGCACACTTGAAACGGTCCCTAAACATTTCCACTGGAAATGAAATATTGAACAAAAGCGCTGAAAGATAAATGAGAGAGTTAGGGGTTAGGGGGTAGGGTCGTCCGAAATTCTGTGAATGGCGAACTAAAGACTATTGTAAAGACGACTTACCCAACAGTTAAATTCATTTTTTCCATCTTTGCTACGAGTTATAACCAGATTATCAATCAATCCATTCTGCTCGTTTAAGAAGGCAAGGCACTCAAATTCTGAAACAAAGAATAAAGAATAAAGAATAGATGCGAGAAGGAAGTATACAGAGTTGATTAAAGTTCAATGTTGGTTGAGGAAATATGTGCACTGGAGAAACTAGGACTGGGTAAGGGGTGGTGGTGTTTAGGAGAGACTAAGCATGAATTAAAGGCTAAGAGTCTGTTGTTATTAGGATGACGATTGGATAAAGATAGAGACGGATCATGAAGCTACATTGATTTTAAAATTTTGACACAAGGCCAGCCAAGTGGGTAGTCAATTAATCCAAACACCCAGTACTCAACTGGTACTTATTTTATCAAATCCGAGAAGATGAGAGGCAAAGATGACCTCAGCAGGATTTGATTTCGGAACGTAGAGACGGACGAAATACTGCTAAGCATTTTCCCGGCGTGCTAACGATTCTGCCAGGTCGCAGCCTTGGGTCACGAAGATATCTTAAACGACGTATTACATAAATCAGCAGCAACAAGTGGAGGCGCAATGGCCCAGTAGTTAGGGCAGCGGATTCGCGGTCGGAGGATCGTGGTTTCGATTCCATTGATTGATTGATTGATTGATTGATTGATTGATTGATTCTAGTTTCAGCTTATGAGCTGTGGCCATGCTGGGGCACCGCCATTTGGTGTTGCTACTTGGTTTCACTTCATGGAGGCTTTCTAGCAACTGCTATTTGGTGCATGAGAGAGTTCGATGCAGCTGCCCTCATCTGCCCCTCCTGCCGTGAAGTTGGTTCATCTGGGACACCTGACAGGAAGAGATCCAGCTTCATTTTAAAGACATCTGTATCCACCCCATGCAGGTCTCTCAGGTTCTTCGGGAGGATATTGAAGAGCTGTGGGCCTCGGAAGCCCAGGCTATCACAGAATCTTGTCCTACATCTTGATGGCAGGTTTGGAGACTAGGCACCACGCAGTGGCGCCCAGTTCTGGCATTTGCGTAACTCTCGATGCCAAAGTTCAGGACACTTCCCTCCAGGATCTTCCAGATGTATATTATGGCATATCTTTCCCGCCTACGCTCCAGGGAATATAATTTTAATCTCTTGAGTCTTTCCCAGTAGCTTACATTCTGCATAGAGGCTATCTTCTTTGTGTAGCTTCGTTGGATCGCCTCAAGTTTGTGATCAACTTGACACTGGATGGTGACCATAGCTGAGAGCAATAGTCAAAGTGGCTTAGGACAAGTGTCTTCCAGAGGACCATCATGGTTTCTTGTTCTCTTGTTCTAAAGGTTCTAAGAATCCATCCAGCCAGCCGTCTACATTTCATTGTCAGTTTAGCAACATGTACATGAAAGGTCGCGTCATCACTCATGTGAATACCCAGGTCACGCACTGATTGTGCCTCTGGGATTGCAATCCCTCCGGGTCCAGTGTATTCCTTGGGTATTGCATTCAGTTTTGCATGCTGATAGTATAAAGCTTGAAACTTTCCAGCATTGAACTGCATGCTATTCTTTTCAGCCCACTTGTATATTTCGTCCAGCTCACATTGCAGGTGTTTAGTGTCCTCAGGGTTCTGTATTGCCTGTGAAACTTTTGTATCATCTGCATAACTTGTGATCGTGGCTCTGCGTGGCTGAGGGCATGTCTGAGAGGGCCATTATGAACAGTAGTGGTCCCAGAACAGTGCCCTGCGGAACACCGCTCACTATTTGTGTGTTAATGGAGGTGGCCCCATTGGCTACTACCACCTGACTTCTATCCTTCAGAAAGTCATGAAGCTATTCTCCCAGTTTCCAACTATGTTGAGATCACGCAGTTTGTGACATATCATTCCATGATCGACTTTATCAAAGGCCTTTGCAAAGTCGAGATATATCACTTCCACATTTGAGTGGTTGAGCAGCCGTTTCAGCACCCAGTCATAGTGTTGTAGGAGCTGAGTTAAACAGCTTCTCCCTGGTCGGAAACCATGTTGGGTGTCGGGCAGCAAGTCATTCTCTTCAAGGAAGGTGATCAGCTTCCTTCTGACTATTCGTTCCATGACCTTGCTGATGTGTGAGGTCAGAGAGATAGGTCTATAGTTCTTGGCTTCCGCTCTGCTACCCCTTTATGAATGGGGCATATTTTACCTTCCTTCAGTTTTCCTGGAAGTTTGCCAGCTGCAAGGAAGCTCTGAAAGAGGAACTGCAGTGGTCTTGCTAGGACTCTCTTACATGCTTTTAGGAGGATTGCCGGGAATCCATCGGGGCCAGTAGCTGAGTCTGTTTTCATTTCATCTATAGCCTTGGTTACATCGTCTTCCTTTATATCGATGTAATCTATCGTCGCCGCCTCTGATTTTATATCTGCAGTGGTAAAAAAGTCAGTTGGATTGGTGATTTGGAGATGCCCAAGGGGTGAGTGAAAACACTCTTGAATTGCTCATTCAGTATTTCACTTACCCTCATTGGTTTCCTGTAAGTGTGCCATCCTTTTCGAGGAGTGGCCCTATTCTACAGTGCACTGTAGCTGTTTCTTTGGCATACCTGTAGAAAGCTCTGGGGTTAGATTTTATGTTTTCTATAGCCCAGGCTTCTTTGTCTGCTCTTTCTTTTTCATGGGAGAGTTGCAGACATTTTTCGATTTCCAACAGTTTTATTTTTAGGCGGGACTTTTCACTGCTTTCAATCTGTTTGTTTAGGCGATTTGAAAATTTCGTACGCCGTCTCATTAAAATTTTCCTCTCTCTGGGGATTTGTTCTTGTGTACAGTGGCCTTTCTCTCTGGGACACATTTGTAGCATATGGCTTGCATTACAGACATGAATTGTTGAAGTTTCACGTCGATGTCTGGCGAGGAGAGACATTTAGCCAGTTTTGTTTGAGGATCTCTTTCTCAATTTGTTTCCAGTTTGCCTTATGGTAGTTCAAGCTGGAAAGATTTGAGGGTTTCTTGTAGGCTGCATGTCCGTGCTCTCTTTTGGCCCGTACATGGTCAGCTCTATCATGTTGTGATCCGAGAGTAGTGTCGGTGTCACTTTCACATTATGGATGAGATCCATGTCATTTGTGAAGCAGAGATCCAGTGTGTTACCTGCCCTGGTTGGTTGGAGTATTACCTGCTCCATGTACAGGGTGTTGATGAGGTTCAGGAGGGACCTCGCCTGTCCTCGTTCACATCTTGTCATTCCTGGGAGAGAAAGGCCCTCGGGCCATCTGACATTGGGCAGATTGAAGTCTCCCATAAGAAGCACACCTATGTGTTGTTCTAATGTGGTTAGAATTTCTTCTATTTTTATAAGGCAGTCTTCAAACTTGCCCACATGGCTTGGGGCATCTGGAGGGCGATATGTAGCACACACAACTACATCAAGTTGCCTAATATGTACAATTAGTGTGTCACACACCGAGTTTGAGTATGACAAGAGGACCTGGGGTGTGAGGTCCTCACGGATGTACATAGCAACACCTCCATGACTCCTTTCTTTCCTGTCGGTCCGTAGTACAGCATACTGTGGTATGTGTAACTCCGCATCTGCTATGTCCGGTTTCAGGTGCGTTCTGTAAGTGCTATGCATAGGCTTGATTGCATGCAACAAAGTCTCTCAGGAACGGGATCTTTGTCCTGTTACTGAGTGTTTGCAGTCCTCTGATGTTCAGTAGGAGTATCGAGGTGAGGTGTACGTTGTTGCCGGCGGGTGTCCATCCTGTGTCTGTTTGCTGTGGTGGTCTGGTATATAGTGGGTAGTCCCACCTGCGGGCTTGGGTTTGATGAAGCCAGGTCAGCTGCTGTACAATCTTTTGTGCCATGCACAAAAAAGATTGTTGCTCAGCAGCTGCTCTTTCGACAACATCATGTTGGCTGTTTGTGGCGCGCACAACATCTGCGTACCTCCGCTTTGGGGCAGGTGGTGCGTGGTCCATCCCTTTTCTTTGTGTTGATGGTTTGTCCATCTGCCTCGTGTCTCTGTGGCAGGGTCCCCGATGTGCAAAGCGGCAGCCTGCACCTTCCTTTCCGTGCCAGCAGGAACCTCTCAGGTAGAACATACACACCCGTGTGCGCTGTTTGGTTCCATCCTTTGCGGTTCCACTTCTATTCCTGGTTGTTTCACTCTTTGGTCCTGCTTGAGATTTTTCTTTTCCTTTAGCTCTTCCAGTCCTTCTTTTAGTTCTTCTTCCTCCCTCTACCTCTTCACCGGGTTCTCCGTCTCCATGGCCCTTGCTGCCGGTTGGAGAACTTGCACCTGGGTTCACTTCCCGGGCAGGTTTCTCATTCAAAACCTCATCCTGGGCGTCCACCAGGTGGGGGTGACTTCTTTCATCGTCTCCATTCTTGCCATCTTTGCCCCGCTCGTTCTCAAAGATGGCATCAAGTGCGCCAATGTGCGACCGTACAAGCGCATATGAGCGCACGAATTCCTGTCTCTTTCGCTCCATCAGAGCCGCTGTCCTCTTGTAGCCTCTGCTCTTCAGCGCAGCCGCAATCACCTCGCTAGGGCTATCTCCGCCGGCGCACTCCCATGCTCGTACGAATAAATCCAGCTCGTCACGTCTCCATGCTCTGGACATGCTGGATAATCCGTCTATCCGTTTATCCATCTAATTATGTTCGAGAGAAGACAGGAAGATATTAAGGCTAATTAGAAGATAGAGTACTTGAAAAAGAAATATAACAATATTAAAGTTTGTGAAAAACGTATTTGGGTAAAAACGTTATTTAATCTTAAGGCTAATTAGGAGATAGAGTATCTGAAAATATATTAGCAATATTAATATTATATTAGAGTGTGGGTAAAAAAACGTTATTTAATTAAGGCTAATTTGGAGATAGAGTATCTGAAAATATATTAGCAATATTAATATTATATTAGAGTGTGGGTAATATTAAACGTTATTTAATTTAATCTTAAGGCTAATTAGAAGACAGAGTATCTGAAAAATTATATATACAATATTAAGCAATATTAACCGTTATTTAATTTAATCTTAAGGCTAATTAGACGTTATTAATATTAAACGTTATTTAATTTAATCTTAAGGCTAATTAGAAGATAGAGTATCTGAAAATATATTAGCAATATTAATATTATATTAGAGTGTGGATAAAAACGTTATTTAATCTTAAGGCTAATCAGGAGATAGAGTATCTGAAAATATATTAGCAATGTTAATATTATATTAGAGTGTGGGTAATATTAAACGTTATTTAATTTAATCTTAAGGCTAATTAGAAGATAGAGTATCT
Source organism: Octopus sinensis (assembly GCF_006345805.1). Lineage (NCBI taxonomy): Eukaryota > Metazoa > Mollusca > Cephalopoda > Octopoda > Octopodidae > Octopus > Octopus sinensis. The sequence continues at coordinate 4,571,976 of NC_043003.1, forward strand.
GAAGAATTATTAACAATATTAAAACAATATTAAACGTTATTTAATTTAATCTTAAGGCTAATTAACAATAATTATTAACAATATTAAACAATATTAAGCGTTATTTAATTTAATCCTAAGGCTAATAACAATAATTATTAACTATTAAACAATATTAACGTTATTTAATTTAATCTTAAGGCTAATTAACAGTAATTATTAACAATATTAACAATATTAAACGTTATTTATTTAATCCTAAGGCTAATTAACAATATTATTTAACAATATTAAACGTTATTTAATTAATCCTAAGGCTAATTAGACGTTATTAATATTAAACGTTATTTAATTTAATCTAATCTTAAGGCTAATTAGAAGATAGAGTATCTGAAAAATTATTAACAATATTAAAACAATATTAAACGTTATTTAATTTAATCTTAAGGCTAATTAACAATAATTATTAACACTATTAAACAATATTAAACGTTATTTAATTTAATCCTAAGGCTAATTTGACGGTATCAATATTAAACGTTATTTAATTTAATCTTTTGGCTAATTAGAAGATAGAGTATCTGGAAAATTATTATATCGAGAACAGTTATTGAAAATGTAAACAAACAAAATGACGATCGCAACTTTAACTAAGATGTGGGCCTAAGTGAAAGATAAAATAGAATAATAAATAAAATATGAAATAGATGAAATTGATACTTAATCCAACAATGTGGTCTGGATTATTTTTTTTGGTTTACAGGATTTTTTTTCAGGAGAGATGCTTCTTTTTTCTTTCTTGCAGGAGATAACTTGATTCAGTTATTTTTGCACCATGTGCGTTTCGGCGAAAATGAAAATTACTGTTATATGTATATATTTATTATATATTTTTAAAAATATTTTTACCAAAGTGTTGTAGTGATCTCTATGACTTAGAGTTTTACGTTTTGCAACTACAGTGGGTTATTTCGCCGTTCTATGCAAACTTTTTCACAGAGCAAAGGCAATCACGTCTTTCTCTGCTGAAAACGGAACCGGATATATCGGATATATATAAACCGGATATATATAAACACACACCATTGTGTGTGTTTATTGTGCAAAAACACCAAAAGCTCCACGAGGCTCGGGCAGGGGGGGTGGGCGTCCCTGTTGTACTCTTTCGCCCCAACTTTCTCTCACTCTTTCTTCCTGTTTCTTGTCCCTGACTTCCTACGCAACCGCTGAGCCTGGATGCGCATTCATCCATCCGTCGATGCTCTCGGTGTCGGGGGTTGACCTGCTTTCTCTTCAGCGGGTCTTACGAATAGCAAAGGACCACGTTTTTGGACCGTTCAACAGCCACAGCAACAGCAGCAGCAACCGATTTCTATTGAAGATGTTTTATGCATTATGTTAGCCATGTGCGATGCTTTGTGAGTGAATTTAACAATAGGAAGAAACTTCATAAAAGAGGAATCACATCTTACCTTGAGGGATCAAAAGAGCTGAACAGGTATCTGACCTCAAAATAAGAGAGCTTTCGGTAAGACACGTATTCTCGTTCCAATCTCCTATCGTCCCTTCACAGTACTGTCCATCGTAGGTTCCACTGAAGGGAATGCTGCTTTCCAGACCACAATACGACGGCCACAGATTCTCCATTTCTGCCAAACAAATACAAAAAGAAATCAGAGTTTGTTGTTTCGAGAATTCTATCGAGGCAACAATTGCGGTATTTTTGTTAGAATTATTCAAGTGAATCATTCGCCACCGCTGACGGATGGACGTTCCAAAAATGATAAAACAACGGCTTCTAATTTTGGAGCTATTTTTAAAGTGGTGTAGGAGATTTTAAGTGGTGTATTTCAATGACCCCCAGTACTTCACTGGTACTTTATTTAATCGAGCCCGAAGGAATAAAGGATCAAGCTGACTTCGAAGGGATTTCAACAACAATAATTATTATTTCTACTATAGGCACAAGGCCTGAAATTTTATGGGGAGAGGGGGCATAAACGATTCCCTCCAGTGCTCAAATGGTACTTGTTTTATCGACCCAGAACGGATGAAAAGCAAAGTTGACCTCAGCAGAATTTGAACACAGACGTAAAGACGAACAAAATGCCGCTTAACATAATAATGATCATAATAATAATAGTAATAAGGAATTTCTTTCTTTATTACCCACGGGGGGGGGGGGCTAAACATAGAGGGTGCAAAGAAGGACACACAAAGGGATTAAGTCGATTATATCGACCCCAGTGTGTAACTGGTACTTATTTAATCGAAATATCTATTTCTATTTCTTTACTACCCACAAGGGGCTAAACACAGAGAGGACAAACAAGGACAGACAAACGGATTAAGTCGATTATATCGACCCCAGTGCGTAACTGGTACTTATTTAATCGACCCCGAAAGGATGAAAGGCAAAGTCGACCTCGGCAGGATTTGAACTCAGAACGTAACGCCAGCTCGCCGCCTTCTAGTAGTAGTAAGATGAATATTATAATACAGTTTCGCAGTGGCAGGAAAATGTAGGGACAACTATTGACAATGACGCTATAAAAATGGTTGAAACGGGCGTTCCGTTGGTCTGTCCAAGGCAGGATTAAACAAACATAGCAAACGTTTAAATCTATCTTACATGTTTAGCGAATTTGTTTAACTTACGAAAGCAGGGACAGCCAAAGGTTTTTGGGTATATCACATAGTAACGTTGAGAAAAATAAGCACAGTAGTGTGTGTGTGTGTGTGTGTGTGTGTGTGTGTGTGTGTGTGTGTGTGTGTGTGCACGCGCCCGCACGTGAATTTATGTATGTTTGTGTGCATATTTGCGTGTATGTTTGCGCATATCTACCTATGTATAGCCATGTTGTTAATCTATATGTCGTCTCTCTCTCTCTCCTCTTTCTTTCAGTGTTTCTCTCTCTTTCTCTCTCTCTCCGTCTGCCACATCCATCCATCTATCAATCTATCTATATCTATCTATTTATCTATCTATCTATCTATCTATCTATCTATCTATCTATCTATCTATCTATCTATCTCTAGCTCTCTCTCTCTCTCTATGTATGTATGATCTCTCTCTCTCTTTCTTTATCTATCTATCTATCTATCTATCTATCTATCTATCTATCTATCTATCTATCTATCTATCTATCTACCTACATATATATATATATACACGATATGATATGATATGTTATTCCTTAAGAATGGTGCCGGGCTATAAGGAAAGCCGTTTCCAGTAACCTTATTTCAACCAAACATTTTACGAACGACACAAAATGGAAACCAATAGTGAAAATCAAAAACGGTGAGAACACAGGAGATGGAAACCGAATCTCTTGGCATTTAGTTTGGCGTTCTTGCTTTCTTTCTGTCTCTCTGTCTGTCGGTCTCCTTCTCACTCTCATTCTCTCCCTCTCCCCCCTCTCTCTCTCTCTCTGGTACGTCTCACAGAATGTTGCCTGGAATGATATTCATCGGCAAAGTGTGAAACTGATAGCCAAACATTAGCGTACTGCCAATATGATTGAATTATGGCAAGTCTGATAAAGCCGGGAAGATATTTTAATAACAAGGTGAATGTTACACAAAAAAATGTTCTGATATAATGCGGTTGTAGCTAATGCTGTATTCTGATCTGAATTTAATTAGTAAGGTGTTTTATGATGTAAACCACGACTTTACAGATCCTTTCAGATCTCGACTTCCTTTTCGTAGCTGAGATATTTTGATTTTATTTTGTGAAGTGGGCCAAGTATTTTTACCAACATGAAGTAATATAATACTAGCTTCGTACTTATTCTTTTATGGAAATGCAGTTAGGTTTAATAAATAATCTTAAAGTTTAAATTTACATTTGAAATGAAAATAAATTGCGTTTCTAAAACTATCTCACAATTCTTTTCTGTGGTTTTTCAGGAAGAAATAATGTCCATTTTGTTTGTGGCATTATTTCCAGGATTTAATATGATTTGAAAAGTAACCTCAGAATATTTCAAGAATATAGTTTTTAAAAGTTTGACATTGAAATAAAATGTCTGTAAAAACCAGAATCAAATTAAAAGTCAACCCTGATATACTTGGGATCATAGTTTTGTCTCATTTATAGGAATTCTATAAAATACACTAATCTAAGAAGCCAAATATGTTGTCACTTAATATCAGCAATGGAAGTAATATTAATTCAGGATTAACGATCTGTATATATACTTAAAGTGTGTATATGTTGAAAGCCTTCTAAACTGCAGTACTTGTCTTGAGAAAGTATCTGTTATAGACATATAGTTAAAAACATCCTATCAGAGATAGTTTCTCAAGAGAAATTCCGCTGTTTAGAAGGCTTTCAAAATATTCAGCCTGTAAGTATGTATACAAATTATTAAATACGCTATATTTCTAATCCAAATATTAACTACACTTAAAACCAGATTAGCAATCAAATTCCAATGAAGATCAATCTGTAAATACTTTTCTTTTATTGGAAAGACACACCTACCTGTTAGGAAAGATGACTATTGTGTGGGTCCCTCGAGTAACAGGCTACCAAAAGGGTAATACTAGGGACTCACAGTCACAAGTCGGTGAACATCTTGTTACTAAAAAGGTAACTCTTTATGTGGAATAGCCGCCATTTCTCTACTCAAGTAAACAGTTACGTCCCAAAACGTTAATTTGTTCTCATACATTGGAGTTATGAAACGGCACCAGTATGCAGCCAATCGACTTGCTAGAAAAATCAGTAAAGTAGGATTCTAATGAATAATGCAGCCTTAGACTTGATACGCCTTGAAAAAATATTAAATACAATGATGACGGATTGTTGTTAACATAATGAATGAAACCTGAAGTAAGGCTAACATCTTTGATAATGTAATACTATTTCTGGACATCTTTGATAATGACACATAACTTCTTCCCGGGCATCTTTGATAATATTTCTGCTAGATTAGACCTGACACAGGTCTAACATCCGTAATGTTATTTCCGTTTGACATGGCCTGACGTAGGGCTAACATTTTGGATCTACTTTCGTATTGGGTTAACATCATTGCTCAAACATCTGCTCAATCAAACTTGATAAGGAGTTAAAGACCAACAATTCAGACCACAAAATGAATGCTAAGATTTCAAATAAACATAAAGTAAACAGCAGCGACTTGAAAGGTGAGAATTACTTACGGATGAGATTTTTCATATGGTAACTCCACCCACTTTCCATCCAAGGGTATGTATCGTCGTTAAATACACACAGCTGATCCAGTGGTAAGTTCATTCGTCTAAATTTACCTGCAACGACGAGAAATAATAGATTGTCAATATCTCTGGCATGTTATTTATCGAGGACTGTTAAAGTATCAGCGGACAACAAATAAAGACACACAAACATATATATTGTATATGCGCATATATATATATATACATATATTATACTTATATATACGTATACACATATATATGATGTGTAAATATGTGTATGTAAATATATATACGTATATAATACGATGAGAAAATAGAGAGGTAATTAATTAATTATTATTTATTAATTAAAAAAAAAATTATAAACATCCCTTACAGACGTTTCAATTCCAGACCTTCAGAAAATTTATTGATTAAATTAAAATCTATTTGGAAGTCGAATCTCTTCAGAGGTACTTAAAGATGTACAAAATAGGTGTTCATTTCCTGCATGTTGATGTTTGTCAATTTTTTTTTAATTAATAAATAATAATTTATTAATTATATTTCTATTTTCTCATCTTATTATTATTATAATAAATAAATATATATAAATCACGGTTTATACAGTTACCTTGCAGTTGGGTATTAGCTATTATGTTCAATATTCTTTTTATAGGTAAACAACCTTTGAAATTCCTGAATGAGGTTTGTAACCTTTAATTGTGCTTATGTATATAATATATATATATATATATATATATATATATATATATATATATATATATATATATATATATATATATATATATATACATATATAATATTTATATATATGTATATATACATTTATTTACATATATATACACAACACACACACATATATATGATATGTAAATACATACACACACACACACACGTATATATATATATATATAAGTTGTAATAATGAAGTCAAACCAAATAATGATATTTTGAAATCATTTAACATAGACATTTCAGGGTTGCTTAATATATGCTTGCATAATATATACTAGGAAATGCGCCCATTACATAAACCTTCCTCAAAAATAGGAAGAGATTGATGGTAAAGTTTCAATATATATTATATATATATATATATATTGTTATATTTCGGAATGGTCATTTAAACGTACTATATATATATATATATATATATATATATATATATATATATATATATATATATATATATATATATATATATATAATTATATATGTGTGTGTGTGGTGTGGTTAGAACAGTAATTAGGCTGTGAACTCAGTAGCGGACTGAAATCTTCCCATCGATCCTTTTCGTATATTAAGGAGTTTTGCTCTCTCTTTGAGATGAAGGAGTCACTGACCTTATTTTCGTATGTGTTGTTTATGAAATCACGTGCATTTTATCAAGAATACGAGTAGATTTTTAACTGCTTTCTGTATGTCGTCCATGCCACGGGTTTGTATTATAAACAAAATAATATTATTGATCTCGGTGAAGATCTTTGTCCTTCACTTTAGAGCGACACATGTTAATCCATAGTCACTCTTTTAACCTTTCCCATCCTAAACTAGTCGGGTGGTGTCTGTGTGAAACATGCAAACCGATTTGCTTCTACCATATCCTGGTCTTTAACCAGGATGGACTCGGATTGGGCCACATAACTTCATTCAGAACTTGGCTGATAACAAACTTTTGGTTGTTAATTTTCGAGGCATTGGGTGTTGCTGCACCGTCAAAACCATCCACCAAGTTCTAAATCTCTGCACCAAAGAGGACAAAGGTACATTCAATATTAAACAACGTTGTTATTTCTCTAAGGAATAAAATATAGTCTTGGTCTTAATTTTGAGGAGTTACATCTTAAATAGATTGGAATCAGGCCTTGTCAAATTTGTATACGACTTTGAGTCATATAAGAGTTCCTTAAACTAACAGACTGAAAATATGGCTGGTGCTTTTCCTCGTCTCACTTTGACTCAGCCTGCAACACAAAACAGTGCAAGGCTTAGGGCTCATTTACAAGCCTAAGCTTTGATGTCACATATATAAATCTTGAAGAATTTGGCTTCCTGAAGACATCTCTTATTCCCCATTTTTTCCTATTCCGTCTGATTCTTTCGTTGAT
>NC_043003.1:4584258-4596758 GCF_006345805.1 Octopus sinensis
AACTTATCTTTGTACCACCTTTTACAAGACTGTCGGTTGGGGATTATAGTACTAAAGTCCAACATCTTGGCAATTCTTCTTCCAAAAGCTTCCTTTTCTTCGATTCAAACATACAATAAAATTTGGTCACTTCTTGACCTGTCAGGACTGTGACAGCGGCGGTTTAAATGAAATCAAAAGAGGTTATCTAACGGGGCAGCCATCTATAATGTCCATCAACTAAATTGTGTCAGATAGGGAAACATTTAATGCTTATGCTCTGATATTCTGCAACCAGAAACCCATCACAGAATATGTTTGTTGGAAATTTTCAAAAGCTACCATAATAACTTCAAGTTCTGATCAGAATAGCAGAAGGCATATATTTCATTAATTTGTAAGTTAATGAATTAGTTATTGCGTGGACTGACAACATCTCTATTTCTGCAGACCGATGTCTAGACTGACGAAATAATTCCTCCAGCTATTCAAAACGAGCGAATCCTATAATAAAGTTATGTAACAATATCGTCTGCATTATTTTGTCTGATTGCTAAATGTGCGGTGCGCCCCCCCCCCACGCCCACATGCACCTCTACAAACACGCATAATATATCTATCTATTATCTATCTATCTATCTATCTATCTATCTATCTATCTATCTGTCTGTCTGTGTCTATCTATCTATCTATCTACCTACCTACCTACCTACCTACCTACCTATCTATCTATCTGTCCGTCTATCTATCTGTCCGTCTATCTATCTATCTGTCTGTCTGTGTCTATCTATGTACTTGTCTGTCTGTGTCTATCTATGTACCTGTCTATCTATCTATCTATCTATCTATCTATCTATCTATCTATCTATCTATCTATCTATCTATCTATCTATCTATCTATCTTTCTATGTACCTGTCTATCTATCTATCTATCTATCTATCTATCTATCTATCTATCTATCTATCTATCTATCTATCTATCTATCTATCTTTCCCTCTTTCTACTTATATACAGTATCAAATAAAAGATATTGTTCAGATAATATCAGATAAATTTTGATAGTTTACCGAATGATTCTTCTACGCAATTTCCAGAATTGTTTTTACTAAATGGTTTTATTGGAAACAGATTTGAAAACTAATCCAGAACTACTTATTCCTATTTATTCCTACAACTTTTGCTAAATCATCTGCTTTCTTACTTTCCATTTTCTCCGTATGACCTGATATACAAAACGCTCGAATTGTTTATTTTCAAATAGATAATTATCCGTTTTTTAATATTATCTTTTCACTTGTTTTGAAACCAGATCTCTTTTTGCTGATTGAAATAATTCTAAATGACATAAACTATCTGTAAATGAAAAAAGAAAAAAAAAACATTTTCCATGGTATTTCTTGAGCAGAATCTAAAGATGCTAATATTCCTTTCATATTGTACAAGTCTGATGTAATTTTAAACTGAGAGAGATACGCTGTAAATGCATTGCATTTTCTATAAAACATAGAGATAAGATGGCGGGATGGCAGAATCGTTAGCACGCCGGGCGAAATGCTTAGAGCTATTTCGTCTGCCGTTATGTTGTGAGTTCAAATTCCGCCGAGGTCGACTTTGCCTTTCATCCTTTCGGGGTCGATAAATTAGGTACCAGTTACGCACTGGGGTCGATGTAATCGACTTAATCCCTTTGTCTGTCCTTGTTTGTCTCCTCTATGTTTAGCCCCTTGTGGGCAATAAAGAAATAAGAAACGTTAGCACGTCAGGCGAAATGCTTAGCGCTATTTCGTCTGACTTTATGATCTGAGTTCAAATTCGGGCTAGGTCGACTTTACCTTTCATCTATTCGGGGTCGATAAATTAAGTACCAGTTGCCATTGCAGCTTTCCGATGCAGCGGGTATATAATTGTTAAAGAAGACAACAAACATTATGGCAAACATCTCAAGTCGTATACATTATTATTATTCAAAATCTTACAGCTGTTTCTGGGCTGTCCCAGAATATGGGATATTCAGTCATCAGAGACAAATAAGGAAAAATGGGGAGAATGAGAAGGGTATATATTAATGAAATGACAAAACAGAGGAAGGAAGTAATGGAATAAGGAGATGAAGAGAGAAGAAAAAGAAGCATAAAGTTCATAGTTCAACTTTCATCCTGCGCAGAACGTTTGTTGTCCTCTTTAACAATTATATATATATGTGTATATATGTCGTCACTCCTGTTCTCCTTAAAACACATATTTATCATTGGGTCGACAGACTTCATCATTTCTTCTTATTTTTCACCTTTCGTGTCCTTATTCGTCTGTCATGTCCACAAGTTTGCACCCCACCAGCTTATGTTGCTTAGACCGTTCAAGTGGACACAATTGTCCGAAGTTGTCGAGACCGTGATGATATTTGGTCAATAAATGACGAGGGATATAACTTGTCTGCGTCCGATATTTTTTCTCATTTTCTTTTTGTAAGTTCTTATCGTCTCTTGTGCCACATCTTCATTTCACACACACGCACACGCATGCACACACATGCGCGCGCGCGCACACACACATCATTTGATAAACACAGGATCTGTCCAATTACAGTACTGCCTGCTTATAATGTTTATATAAACTCGCATATAAATTCTGTATTTATTAAAGAACTCTTTGGTAGAACCTCAAAGCACAAATATAAAAATAATAGAATGTAAATATTTGGATGGGAAAAAGTGAAGGCTACCCGTGGGAATCGAACTCACATCTTCTGTAGGCACAACAGGCGTTTGCGAGTAAGAATAAAGTTTCTAAATTAGAGAAATTGGAAGGATTGCTTTGATCCAATGGTTGAGTGTCTGCCATGTCAATAGGCGATGTGGGTTCGTTTTCTCTTGGAGTTTTTCTATCCAAAACTGCTTTCCAAACCAATTATCACTGGCATTTATTTATAGATTACATGTGCTTCGAGATTCACTTCCAACCCATACCTTCAAAAATTATTTCTCGATCTCTCGAAAGTTTATAAATTGTTATGGTGGCAACAAAGTTATTAAAGGAAAGCATTTATCTCCAGTTTAAGGCGGCGCGCTGGCAGAACGGTCAACACACCGACCAAACTGCTTAGTGGCATTGTGGAATTAATTCCAAGTTCAAATTCTGCCGAGGCCGAACTTGCTTTTCATTCTTTCGAGGTCGAGAAAATAAGAACAAGTTGAGAATTGGAGGTCGATGTAACAATCGAACTTACCCTTCCTACCGTAATTGCTGGCCTTGTACCAAAATTTGAAATCAACATTCATCTCTCGCTTAATGTAGCACATTTTTGTGGATCCTACAAATCATGAAAGAGTACACACAAACACACACACACACACATGCATATATGGAAATATTTCATGCAATGAAACTCAGTAAGTGTTTTACCAGAAAAAGAACATTTTAGCAGATTTTTCAAGGAAAGTGAGGAAGCATTATACTTTTTAACAAGCAATGATACTCGGAGTAACAACAGTGATATACAGTTTAACCATACTCACCTATTCTATACTGCAGTAGGTTATTGTTTCTGCGATTGAATTCTATGCAAGTATAGCGTTGAGAACTGAAATGATAAAAGAGAAACGATGGATTAAATTAATAGCAGATATTCCATCCATCCATCTATCTATCTATCTATCTATATCTATCTATCTATCTATCTATCTATCTATCTATCTATCTATCTATCTATCTATCTATCTATCTATCTATCTGTCTGTCCGTCTGTCTGTCTGTCTGCACATACATACCTACGTACATACATATGTTCATACGAACACAAACACATATATTCATGCATACACACACACTGATATTTATATATGTATATATATACATGTGTGGAGGCGCAATGGCCCAGTGGTTAGGACAGCGGACTCGCAGTTGTAGGATCGTAGACCGGGCGATTTGAGTGTTTATTGAGCAAAAACACCTAAAGCTCCACGAGGCTCCGGCAGTGGGTGGTGGCGATCCCTGATGTACTATTTCGCCACAACTTTCTCTCACTCTTTCTTCTGTTGGCATGCTCGCTTAGCCAGCGGAGTGGCGTCATTTGAAGGTTAAAACAATGCGAAGTGCGTTGTGACCAGCGATGTGTAGCAACATCTGATAGCCTGATCGGTCACGGTGATCACGGTGTTATATACATGTATACATACATATATATATATATATATAAGTGAACCGAGAGAGTAGATGCTTATTCCATTCGTTTACAGCTGTTTCTTTAACTTGTTAGTTAAATAATAGATATAGCATCAACAATAACATGCATATAAAATACACATATATACACACACGCACACATATATGTATGTACATGTACACACACACACATACACACACACACACACACACACACACACACACACATATATATATATATATATACATACATATGCATGAGTACAACTATATACATGGTGCTAAGGGAGTAAAGTACGTTATATCATGTCCAACAGCTGTTTCTGGGAGTTCGGAATTACGTTATAATGTTGGCAGATATAGTTTTCAAAACGTATTTTGTACCCTGTATATAGACATCCGTTATTATACGGATATCTATATATTCATCCATGAATGTCTCATCATTAGTAATACCTGCAGTCTTTTGGTTTCTTTTCATTTACATGTATATTCTCTTTTACTCCCTTGTTTCAGTCATTTGACTGTGGCCATGCTGGAGCACCGCCTTTTAGTCAAACAAATCGACCCCAGGATTTATTCTTTGTAAAGCCTAGTACTTATTCTATCGGTGTCTTTTGCCGAACCGCTCTGTTACGGGGACGTAAACACACCAACATCGGTTGTCAAGCGATGGAGGCGGAAGAACACAGACACACAAAAATATACACACACAGATATATATCTCTAATTCATATTTTATATTTATATATTTATACTGTGAAATTTGATTTAATACTAAATTGAATTTTTCCCTGTAAGTTTAGAGTTATACTCCCTAATATTATTATTATTATTATTATTATTATTATTATTATTATTATTATATATATATATATTATATATATATATATATATATTATATATATATATATATATCTATATATATATATATACGACAGGCTTCCTTCAGTTTCTCTCAACTAAATCCATTCACAAAGCTTTGGTCGGCCCGAGGCTATAGTAAAAGATACTTGCCCAAGGTGCCACGCAGTGGGACTGAACCCAGAACCATGTGGTTAGTAAACAAGCTTCTTACCACACAACCACTGCTGCGCGTATGTATGTATATTTTATCAATGAAACCCGATCGGTTTTATTCGTTCAGTTGCTTCATTATCGCCGTATCTGCAGCCACGCAGCCTCTCTTTATCCTGAGCTTAAATCATTTGAACGCTACTAAGAGTTTCCTACGTTGAGCATCTCTGAATCTCATCTGTTGACTACACACACACACACACACACACACACACGCACACATGTACACACACACGCACACATGTACACACACACACACACACACGAGAAATTTTTATGTTGGCTAAAAACTTTGAAAGTGAAAGAATTTTAAATAAAACTAATTTTAAAAACAATTACAGCGTGGAAGGTGTTTATAGGCATTTAAAAAAAAACACACAAAAACCTTTAGATTATCTTCAACATTTAAATTTAATTTATCAAAATATTTTCGTCGCTTTGAGACCTCGATCTGTTCACTGTCAAAATCCGTGCTGCATCTTGGAATTTTGTCAGTGAACAGGTCGAGGTCTCAAAGCGACGAAAATATTTTGACAAATTAAATTTATATGTTGAAGTGAATTTAACGGTTTTTGTGTGTTTCTTAAATGGCTTATAAACACCTTCTACGCTGCAATTGTTTTCGTTCCAGCACACGATCTCAGATCAAGTCACTTGCTATGCAAGTACATCTCCATAATTTTAAAAAATATAAATGAAAGAAGGAAAAATGGAATAAAGAAAGCCATCTATCTACTTACCATCCATTAGGAAACACTGATGATACTTTATATTTCTCCTTATATGGGTTTAATTCCTCACATCGGAAAGATCCTAGCTTGGAGAAACTGATGTGTGTTTTGTTAATGACCACCTGTTCATTGTATTCTTCTTCATACAACATCCATTTGCCGACATATTTGTCAGCAAATTCGCACCGTTGTTTACTCTCTTCGCGGACACCTGAAAATATTCCATGTGAATGCAAACCATCAGATGCAACCTTCGGAGATTTTACTTTTAGTTTCTTTGAGAGGGGCTGGGTTTGTGTAGGAGCAGGGTGAGGAGAAATTAAAGTAGAAGAGCAAGTCGAACAACAAGAAGAACATCTACAACAAGAATACGATGGAACAGATTTCAGGGACACGGCATCAAGGAATGAAATAACATATGTAACCTATTCTTTTTTCTTTTATTCCTTTACTTGCTTCAGTCATTTGACTGCCGCCATGCTGGAGCACCGCCTTCAGTCGAACGAATCGACCCCAGGACTTATTCTTTGTAAGTCCAGTGCTTATTCTACCGGACTCTTTTGCCGAACCGCTAAGTTACAGGGAACATAAACACACCAACATCAATTGTCAAGCGATGGTGGGGTGACAAACACAGACACCCACCCAAACACACACACACACACACGCACACATGTACACACACACACACACACACACAGAGGCATGTACACACACACACACACACACACACAGAGGCATGTACACACACACACACACAGAGGCATGTACACACACACACACACACACACACACAGAGACATGTACACACACACACACACACACACACAGAGGCATGTACACACACACACACACCACACACACACATATATATATATATATATATACACGACGGGTTTCTTTCAGTTTCCGTCTACCAAATCCACTCACAATGATTTGGTCAACCCGAAGATTTAGTAGAAATCACTTGCCAAGATGCCATGCAGTGGGATTGAACCCAGAACCATGTGGTTGGTAAGCAAACTTCTTACCGCACAGCCACTCCTACTCGTATGTAGTAGTTTGATGAGCAGACATGTATACACATATTGAATATCTATGTTTACTTTGGCGATGAACATCCTTGTTAACGGTGAACACTGCTCCGGAGGTTATTCAAGATGAACGAAATTATTAGTCCAAGAATAGAAACTTTTGTTGAATTTCTTAAACTATGAATGATAAATATAACAATGGCAACAACCACAATAGCGACAACTACAATAAAAACCAGATGAATTACGATAACAGAGATTAATGGTGAAATAATGGAAGCACTTGAAAGCGCTTTCAAAGTCACAAATGGCGGTGCAGTCTTCAGCACTTAAAAAAAAACTTAAACGATGGCAAAAACAGCGATAACAAATAAATAAAAAGCAACACTGTCATTATCATCACAACAGCAACAACAGCAACAGAATTATTGGTAATTACTTTTAAAAATTTCAAATGACTAATGAACAATTGTTGATGAATTCAATTACAAATATTTTCAACAAATAAATCGATAAAAAACATTAATAGTTACAAAACAATTTCTTTTTTTGTAAAAATCTCAAATGAAATATTGACAAAATGTTTAGTGTTTCGTTGATGTTTCAGTTGTTGTTTTTCTTGTTGTTGTAGGGAGTTGTTTGTGGCTGGTGATGTTGGAGGTGTTTAACTCTAGGCCAATTGTAGACGCGACGATCATAGATATTCCGTCCATGACATTCCCATCTGTTATTCCGTTTTAGTGTTTTTGGTAATATAATATCGAGTGTGTCTTCTCTTGTTTGTGTTTTAGCAGAGGATATTAGTGGTGTTCCAGCCATGGCAATCACCTCTTTTATTCAATTATGTCGTTATGTTGTATCTAGGATTACAATATCTACTGTGACCTTCAATTATTTGAAGAAATTTAAATGAAATTTGTCAGTTATTTCAAGCAAATCAACTGACCAGGTAGAGAGACTGACCCATAAATTCGTGTAGCAGGTCAATGTTAGTATCGTTTATTGTTGCTTGACCCTAGGTCAGTCTTAAGTAAGCAAAACTACGATCACATCGATTCAACTCTTACTGACCAGTTCATTTGACATTTGGTCTTAATGTATCTTGGACTACACTATACACCATTCACACTTTTTACAAAGATGGTTTAATATTTGATTGGCATATTTTTGTATAAAAATACATATATGATTAGTCTTTAAGTTGTACCTGAATTAGTCGAGTAATTAAGGTACCTGACGATATGCCAGTATGTTCACGTTGAGGTCCGAACAATCCCCCACCCCATAGAACAAGCCCTTTAAATTAAATTACGATTCCGTTTTATGAATGCTCTTATTGCTAATTTCTAAAATTAAATAACAATTAAATTAATATTTCTATAATTTTTCGCTTTGAAAATTTAAATTATTAATCTACTGAGTAAGTATACAAAGCGGTGATGAAGAGTAAACTAAAGTAAGATCAGTTCAAATCTGTTTGAGTCCAACAGAGGCCGCGTTTTTGCCTTAGGCAAGAATTATTTTTCTCCACGACAAACTGAAGTGAAAAGCCTTTACAGGTTCAAATATGTTTCAAATTTATTAGAACAGGTCTTTAATTATAAGATATATGTGCTATATCGTAGCGGAATTTGGTCTTAACTTAATATCTTAATCTTGTTGGGTATTGGGAGGCTCATTACGACAATAACAATGACACACGCACTGATTCAGTATTACTTCTTTGATGTTATTCAATCGGTTAAATATCTAACAAACTCACTAATCAAGCATTTGTTTAATGTGTTGATTAAACAACCAATCGATTGTTTGTTAGTCCAAGTTCTTTCATCGCTGTTCGTGACCTTTCCAATGATTTCCCACTCTCTTCAAAGTCTGCTTTGAGTCTGGGAAGAATTGGTCTTATGCTTGTGTGTGTGTTTCCTTTGGCGAATTTATTCTTGGATGCTTTGTTCCGTTTGGTTTTGTCTTCGTAAAGTTTTGTACTACAGAAGGAATCTGTCTGTATTACACTCACCACGTGATCTAATATTATCAATGTTGACCTTAGGTCAGATTATTGATAAACAATAGCCTTATTATGGCTTGGAACTGAGATCGAAGTGGCTAATCGATAGCAAATTGCATTATCAGAGCTGATAGAGTCAAAAGTCGAGTCGAAGGTTCGAGTCCGTCAATGCTTTTTCATAGGAGATTCTCTGCTTTCAAATCATCGTGTGTGCATGCCGTGCCTCTGTATGTGTGCGTGCATGCAGTGCCTGTGTGTGTGTGTGTTGTGTGTGTGTGTGTGCGTGCGCGCGCGTGTGTGTGTATGTGCATGCGTTCGTGCGTGTGTTGTAAGCGTTTGCATTTGTATATATTTGTATGTGTGTTCTTGGGATGTGTGTCTATGAATGTGTATGTGTTGACGCGTCTCTGTTTATTGATCAGGTAGGGGGGGTGCGCATAATTTCGTTTGCGTGATTAAATGTGTGAATATTCGAGGTGTTATAAGGAATGGGAGTGTGAGCGTGTGTGTTCGTGTGTATAATGCATATGCCTAAACACACCTCATACACATATATGTGCGTGTGCAAGTGCGCTACATGCACGTGTGCAATTCTGTGTATCTGTTCAAAGCAGGAACCTCAAATGGAGAATCCCTGGAATGTTATACAAATATTCAATGTTCAATGATTGATTTGGAGGAGGAGTCAGTCTGCTATGATCTCACTAAAACAAGCCCAGCGTTTCCAAGTTTTTATACATACATGCGTATATACATACATACATATATACATATACACACGTATATGTATGTACATATGTATGTATGTATGTATGTATGTATGTATGTATGTATGTACGCATGTATGTATGTATGTATGTATGTACGTATGTATGTACGCATGTATGTATGTATGTATGTATGTATGTATGTATGTATGTATGTATGTATGTATGTATGCATGTATGTATGTATGTATGTATGTATGTACGCATGTATGTATGTATGTATGTACGTATGTATGTAGCATGTATGTATGTATGTATGTATGTATGTATGTATGTATGTACGTATGTATGTATGTATGTATGTATGTATGTATGTATGTATGTACGCATGTATGTATGTATGTATGTATGTATGTATGTATGTATGTATGTATGTATGCATGTATGTATGTATGTATGTATGTATGTATGTATGTATGTATGTATGTATGTATATATGTATGTATGTATGTATGTACGTACGTACCAACGTATGTATGTATATGTGTGTGTGTGTGGCGAGATTGGCAGAATCGTTAGCCCGCCGGGCGAAATGCTTAGAGGTATTTCATCTGCCGCTCCGTTCTGAGTTCAAATTTCGCCGAGGTCGACTTTGCCTTTCATCCTTTCGGGGTCGATTAAATAAGTACCAGTTACGTACTGGGGTCGATAAAATCGGCTTAATCCGTTTGTCTGTCCTTTTTGTGTTTAGCCCCTTGTGGTAGTAAAAAAATAGAATATATGTATATATATGTATATATATATATATATATATATATTATATATATATATATATATATATATATATATATATTTATTATATAGAAGGAGCTTCTACAGGACTAGTACTGTTTCATTCAAGAGAAATCTTCAGGAAGCTATTTAACAAGAATTTATTAGCATTTATACATTTAGGCAGGTTTAAAGGAGTGGTGGTGGGGGACTTTTTGGGGGTAGGCATAGCGCAAAATATCATACTTGGGGGAGTGGTCAAGGAGTCAGTGGTAAGTTGACTCCTTGACCACTCCCCAAGTATGATATTGCGCTATGCCTACCCCCAAAAAAGTCCCCCACCACCACTCCTTTAAACCTGCCTAAATGTATAAATGCTAATACAATTCTTGTTAAATAGCTTCCTGAAGATTTCTCTTGAATGAAACAGTACTAGTCCTGTAGAAGCTCCTTCTATATAATAAATTAATTTTACTCTGCTATGTATTGAGTACCTTACTTACTGTGGTTACCCCGGATCAACCGGGACCTACATATATATATATATATATATTATATATAATATATATATTATATATATATGCATGTGTATGTATATGTGTATGTATATATGTATGTGTATGTGTATGTGTGTATTATGTATGTGTATATCAATGTCTGTAACAGTGATGGGGACCACGGCTGTCTGTATGTCCATCCACCATCGCTAGCATTCTCCACCAGCACCAATCCGCCACCTATAAAAGACAAAAACTGTACACAATGAAGAATTATTGGATGAGGTTTCCTTACCGCAAAGTCCACACGATCGTTGGCAATGGAGGTAGTATTTTCCCCCCTCCTTCGTACAACGGCCACGTCGCATGATTTCTCGACATTCTTCGTGGTCGTCCTCACAATTCCACGGATCTGTTGACGATCAAAAGTGAATTGTGAAGTGAGACCTAACACTCCGGGATGGGAAGAGTTCCATGTTAACACGGCCACTGATAGACACGAACATACACATACATAGTATATACACACACATACATATATATATTTACACATACACACGCACAGAAACGCACATAGAAAGTGGTAGCGGACACGAATACAACTATTGAAACATACTGACACACACACAAAGGTAGGTACGCTCCAACACCTTACACGTCTCACCACAGATCTATCTATCTATCTATCTATCTATCTATCTATCTATCTATCTATCTATCTATCTATCTATCTGTCTATCTGTCTATCTATCTATCTATCTATCTATCTATCTGTCACCGTCATAGTGTCCAGCCAGAAGTACATCGAGCTGGTCGACGAGACACTGAGAGACTACGAAGCGGTAACAGGAGCGAAAATCACCTGGGAAAAAAATCAGTGGACTTGCGGCTCGGTACATGGAGAAGCAAGCCCATGCCGTCCACCAGCGCCTCTGTCGTGGGACACTGGACCAACGGTCCGGTCGAGTCGCTCGGTGCCTGGTTTGGTACGGAACGAGATAAGGAACAGGGTGGTCAGTCGCCCGGCAATGGGCCGAGAGGAAGCTGTCCCTAAAAGGTCGGGTGGAGATGGCGAACTCGTACATCGCGACTGTCATCTACTACCGCCTGACGGTGCATGCGAAGACATCTTGGCATAATAATAATTACCATGACCTGTCTTTCATCTTAAATATGATCGAATGCAGAAGAATAAAACATCAGTTCTCAATAAATATTTTAAAATCTCAAAATAACAAGTTTAAAACCCCGAAAAATATAATCAAGAAAGACAACTCTGAATTAGAAGAATAGAGTTATTCCCCTTGCAAATATATATTTTAACGTTTAATCGTGGATGTGTTCGATATCATTATTGTTGTTCCGTTTTTCAATTGTTTTGAATGCAGAGAGATTAATATTGTGTCAAACTTTCGTACTTCGTGGATCAATAGAATAACATCGATCCTGACCTACGTCTGGAATTGATTTAATCGATTTAAATTGATATGCCTCCAAAAAGACGTCTTTGAAGATCACGACACGTTCGAAATCT
>NC_043003.1:4601758-4624258 GCF_006345805.1 Octopus sinensis
GGGCTCTCAGAGCTGGAAACAGTTATCGAAGCAAAGCGTGCAGCTCTGATGTAATACAAGAGTGATTCTTCTATAAATTCACTCGAAGAACTCAGAAAGGCAAGAAATAAAACCCAACTGACTGCCAGACGCTGTGCAAATAGGTATTGGCAGGAAATCTGTCAGAGTATCCAGTCAGCTGCTGACAGTGGCAACACTCGTGGGATGTATGCCGGTTTGAAGAAGGCCCTCGGTCCATCCGCAACCAAGTCAGCCCCTCTGAAATCAACAACTGGAGATCTCATCAAGGACCAAAGCAAGCAAATGGATAGATGGATGGAGTACTACCAGGATCTCTACTCACGAGAGACCTCGGTAGCGGAGGCGGCAGTCGAGGGTGTCAAGATCTTGCCAGTCGTGTGCGAACTTGACAGTCTGCCATCTATAACAAAGCTCACCAAGACTATTGACTCTCTAGCAAGTAACAAGGCTCCGGGAAAAGACGGTATCCCCTTAGAGATCATCAAAACCGGCAAAAACACCATCCTGCTTCGGCACATTCATGAACTTTTGTGTCAGTGCTGGGAAGAGGGTACGGTCCCTCAGAATATGCGGAATGCTAACATCATTACGCTTTACAAAAACAAAGGTGACCGTGGTGATTGTAACAATTACTGTGGAAAATCTCTTCTAAGCACTGTTGGAAAGACCTTTGCTCGCGTTATCCTGTCCAGGCTACAACTGCTTGCTTCTCGATTTATCCAGAATCGCAGTGTGGCTTTAGAAGAAGCAAATCAATTATTGACATGATATTCTCCATACGCCAACTTCAGGAGAAGTCCAGAGAGCAGAAAATGCCATTATATATGGCCTTCATTGATCGGACAAAGTCGTTTGACTTGGTAAGTAGAAAAGGCTTCTTCATCCTGCTCCAAAAAATCGGATGTCCACCAAATCTGCTGAGGATCATCACATCTTTCCATGATGATATACAAGGCACCATACAGCACAATGGTTTAACATCAGCCGCCTTCCAAATAAAAAACGGGGTAAATCAAGGTTGTGTTCTTGCTCCTACATTATTTGGCATCTTATTCTCGCTGCTGCTGTCACATGCATTTGAGACATCAGATGATGGAGTGTTTCTGCACAGTAGAAGTGACGGGAAACTGTTCAATCTCTCGCGTCTGCGTGCCAAGACCAAAATCAGGAGCGTCCTGATCAAGGAGATGCTATTTGCTGATGATGCCGCTCTGGTATCACACACAGAAGAAGCTCTACGAAGGTTCATCAACTGTTTTGAGCAAGCATGTAGCGACTTTGGCTTAGTTATCAGCCTCAAGAAGACTAACATCATGGGTCAGGCTACATCAGACATCCCAAACATACATATTGGAGACGACAGACTACATGAGGTGGAGAAGTGTACCTATCTTGGCTCTATCGTTACCTACGACCTAGCCCTTGATGCTGAGCTCAATATACGCATTGGCAATGCGGCTGCTGTGATGGCCCAACTCTCCAAATGGGCATTGGACAAAAATAAGCTGACCATGACCACAAAAATGAAGATTTACCAGGCATGTGTACTTAGCACTCTACCGTATGGAAGTGAGACTTGGACGCCATACACACGCCAAGAGCGTCGCCTAAATATCTTTCACCTGCGCTGCCTCCGGAAAATCCTTCGCTTCAAATGGCATGTCCCCAACAAAGATGTCCTCAAGCAAGCAGGAATACCAAGCATGTTTGCACTCCTCACACAAAGACGTATGAGACGGCTTGGACATGTTAGCCGTATGGAAGATGGCAGGATCCCCAAGGACATACTCTACGGAGAGCTTGCTAGGGGCACTAGGTCTGTGGGAAGACTGTTCTTACGATACAAGGATGTTTGCAAAAGGGACATGAATGCCTACAATATCAATATTACCAACTGGGAAGCAGTTGCCAGCAACCGTGGAGATTGGCGACGTACCGTAAAAGAGGGAACAAAACGAGTGACATAGAGAGAGAGGAGAAATGGAAAGACAAGAAAAGACGTCAACAAGAAACTACGATATTACAACCAGCCAGGCAAAGTCTTCGCTACATTTGCGGCATCTGCCAGAGGAAGTGTTTGTCTAGGATAGGACTATACAGACACAGCAGGAGATGTATTAGGACATGAAATGTAAAAGCCGGACTAGATTATTTTACGCGCAACTCTATTGTCTCCCGAGACAAAAAGGATGCCAACAACAATATATATTTCGTAGACAGGAACTGAATCAAATCAATCGTATATATATGTATGTATATATGTAAGTGTATGGGTGTGTCTGTGTGTTTTACCCTCATCACTGCTTCACAACTGCTGTTCATTTATTTACATCCACATAACTTTCTGATTTCACAAAAACAAACTTATAGAATAAGTGCCAGGCTTATCAACATAAAAAATGCACTAGGCTGTGTCTCATATTTTTATTTGCCCACTCAGTTGTATCTATCAATTTATCTTTGTATGTGTGTGTATATATCTATAT
Organism: Octopus sinensis; assembly: GCF_006345805.1. Taxonomy (NCBI): domain Eukaryota; kingdom Metazoa; phylum Mollusca; class Cephalopoda; order Octopoda; family Octopodidae; genus Octopus; species Octopus sinensis. Next base: position 4,604,266 of record NC_043003.1, read on the forward strand.
CTATCTATCTATCTATCTATCTATCTATCTATCTATCTATCTATCTATCTATCTATCTATCTATCTATCTATCTACACACACACACACACACACACAAACACACACACACACACACATATATATATATATAACACCCTAACGGGAGCCTTAACTCCCACATTTTAGTAATTTCTTTCGTGATCCAAAACTAGGTCAAAAGTACTGAATGGATTTTTAGGACATTTGGAAATTATATTCTATGCAAAAGGGCCATAATCCCCATGACAATTCATATATCTTTGCTGTTGATGAAATTTTAACCATAGATATTAGACACAAATGAAGTAATATTTATAAAATGTCATCTTCTTACAGTTAGAAAGACCCCTCCATGGGGACTTAACACCCAAAATTTTGTCATTTTATGTAAGCAAAAACGAATACAGTTGTGCTCTTGGAAACTGTAGGGTTACCCGAGCATAAAAGTTGAGCAATATTTGTAATTCAATGGTACAACAGTGTAAGAGTTTGCTTTGACATACACTTACATTGTGATTTCTGCAATGTGCTGCATAAATTGTCAAGTAAATGAGAGGCATCTTTGCCTCCACTGATTCAGTGTTGAGTAAAGTTATTTGATTGCAGACCTCCTTTCAGTCTTTTTAGTATCACTGGGTCACACATAGTCCCCAGATGGTAACATTTTTTTCAAGGCCTTCCCAGATGACTGACTGGTTATTCAGAGACATTTATAGATTGTAAATTTATTCTGTCCAGTTACGTATCAGTATGGTGGTCATTTGCAAACTCCAGAAGTGACACTTTCATTACCCATTAGCCCTGACGTCACACAGTTGTTAATGATGATTTCAGTTGGGTCACGCCCTTCCAATTGCTATAGATTCGTAATGAATCTTACGGCTGTGCCTGTCACCTGGACGGTGAGGAATCCTACATTGGGAGTGGTAACGACTAGGGTAGGGTTACTGACTGCTTATTGTGATCATTCGTCTTTTGGTTTCCTGTAGCTTTGCTCTCTTTTACAAACATATATTTCTTATTTCAAAGAAATTCAAACAATAGATATAAGACACAAGTTAAAAAGATTCTCAACAATTCAACTTCTCTGGTTGACATTATGATGCCCACCCCCAACAGGGGCCTTAACTCTAACATTTTAGAGCTCCATGACCTTCATTTTTCAGGAGCAAAATCTTTTTAACAGGTTCAATAAGACTGGAATTTTGGAATCTGCGCATAAAATCAGTAGTATGGGATACATGTGGCACGATTACAATTTTTTGGGGGGTGTATAAAGAGGAAAATAACCCTCATCTGCAATTTTGATGAAATTCGAAACATAGATATTCCAGTTCATTAGAGAAAATATAACAGAAAAGTCTAATTCTTCAATTGTATGTAACTCGGGCAACGCCGGGTATCTCTGCTAGTGATCGATAAAATGACTTAGCGGTTCGATAAACACACACACACACATATATATATGTATATATATATATATATATATATGTGTGTGTGTGTGTGGAGGCGCAATGGCCTAGTGGTTAGGGCAGCGGCCTCGCGGTCGTAGGATCGCGGTTTCGATTCTCAGACCGAGCGTTGTGAGTGTTTACTGAGCGAAAACACCTAAAGCTCCACGAGGCTCCGGCATGGGGTGGTGGCGATCCTTGCTGTACTCTTTCGCCACAACTTTCTCTCACTCTTTCTTCTGTTGGCCTACTCGCTTAGCCAGCGGGGTGGCGTCATTTGAAGGCTAAAACAATGCCAAGCACATTATGACCAGCGATATGTAACAACATCTGATGACCTGGTCGGTCACGGTGATCACGGTGATATATATATAAATATATATATATATATCTCTATATAAACGGCAGTTTGTCTGTGCGTTTTCTGTGTGTCTGTTTGCTTGTACCCTCACCCTGACCACGGCTTTCAACCGATTCTGATGAAACTTGACACACACATAGCCCAATGTCATAATTCAAAACTAACGCAGCGAAAATTTTGAAAAGTTCCCCCAGTTCTGAAAAAAATCGATAAATTCGACATGGGGTCGAGAATCAGAAACACAAACTGCAAACTGTCTAGGGGACGGAACTCCACCTTTTTTAACTAAAAAAAAATTTACCATCATTTTTTTCAAATTTTTTGATACTTTTTGGCTATAACTCTCTAAAAATGCTTTATAGTTATTTCCCTTACAAACCTGAGCAACGCCGGGCGATACTGCTAGTATATATATATATATACATGTATCGGTAACCAATAACATACTTTCCTTACAGTTTTATGAATACGGTGAAAGTATTGACTTCTCTTTCCTTCATGACATATCGTTGAATGGAGGAGAGAGGCCTTGGCAATTGGTTCTGCGAATGGCACAACAGGGATGGGTAAGTTACTGTATCTGAAATAGAGTCGACTAACAACGAAAGAACCCAACCAATATACAAAGACACGCACACACACACACATACACACATACACGCACACAGACACGCGCATAGATACTTATAAGTGTATATGTGCGTGGCTGAGCGTATGTGCATATGTTAGCGCATGCGTGCATGTGCGTGTTCATCGGTATTGTCTTTATGAAGGCAGCGAGCTGGCAGAAACGTTAGCGCGACGGGCGAAATGCTGAGCGGTATTTCGTCTGCCGTTACGTTCTGAGTTCAAATTCCGCCGAGGTCGACTTTGCCTTTCATCCTTTCGGGGTCGATAAATTAAGTACCAGTTACGCAATTGTGGTCGATGTAATCGACTTAATCCCTTTGTCTGTCCTTGTTTGTCCCCTCTATGTTTAGCCCCTTGTGGGTAATAAAGAAATAGGTATTGTCTTTAGGTGAGTCGTTCCCTGCACTAACCATCAGACGGTCTCTTTTCTCCCCAGGGCATCACCCATCTGGAAAAGGTGAAAAGAAAAAGAAAACACCTTCGACCACTACCATTCCTCCAAACCATTAACAACAACAACAGTAGCAACAACAACAACAGCAGCAGTAGCAACAGCATTACCAGCAGTAATGTCAACCGTCACAACAACGCTGGTTGATGTTTTTAGCTGCTCCATCGTATTCCACTGGTTCTAGAGTCCAGATGATGGATAAATATAAGCATTCAGACATGCACGAATCTCTTCGAAATCTCATCTGGGGACGTCAGAGAAAGTTTGTCAGATTTTGAGACTTCAGGCACGATATCTTTCATATTGGATTTGCTTTTCAGTTTACTCCAAATCATTTCGGTATACTTTCCAGAAAAGACCTTCTACTTTATGTTTCATGTGGTCTAACACACATCATATATGTATATATATATCAATACATACGTGTATGTGTATGTATAATTGCGCACATATATATATATAATATATATATATATACACGCGCACACACACACATATTTTTTTTGTTCCAATCATTTGACTGTGGCCATGCTGGAGTACCGCCTTTAGTCGAGCAAATCGACCCCAGGACTTATTCTTTGTAAGCTTAGTACCTATTTTGTCGGTCCCTTTTGCCGAACCGCTAAGTTACGGGGACGTAAGGTGCCACGCAGTGGGACTAAATCAGGAACCATGTGGTTGGTAAGCAAGTTACTTACCACACAGCCACTCCTGCGCCTATGTGTAAATATATATATGTATATATGTGTATATATATATATGTGTGTGTGTGTGTGTGTGTATATGTGTGTATGTATATATACATATATATATACACATATATACGAGTACATAATCTTTGTCATACACACAAACACAACTGCACACCACACATGCGCGTAGATGCACTCTCACACCCATTCACAGCTTCAAGACGATATTACGTTCAATATGAAATCAATCAAAACTGTACACCTTCCGTACTAGAATATCGTTAGAGATCGCAATAACAGATAAGTAGTTCTGCTTATGGTGAGATACCATACACACATGTATACACATACAGACATGTGCGTGTATATATATATATATGTGTGTGTAATGAATTGTTCATTGTGCAGTGTTTTTCTTGTGTGTCTATCGAATTTTAAGGATGTATGTATCTGTCTACCTATCTATGTACACACATATATTTACACATACATAAACATGCATACATATATATACATATACATATATATATATATAATATATATATATATATATATATATATATTTATATAGATATATACATACTCATTAACCATCCACGAAAACATCGTTTAAATAGCTACAAAATTTAGAGATGTTAACACTGTTGGATAGACGAACTTACATATTAGAAACGTTCCTGGCAACTGGTACATCTACATCAATTGCTGGTAGGGAAAACTGATTTCGTTTGGCAACCACAGTAAAATGCCAAAGGTTTGTAGGTCAATGCTGTGTCCTCCTTTTCGTGTTATCAGAGCGATTCAATCACTTTTCAATTATATTTACAATTCCATAGAAATTAGAGCCAACATTGAAAGTGGATATTTAAGCAATGTATTGAATTAATGGGTTGGATGTGGTGCCGGAGAAAGAGCAATAACTCTTGAAATATGCATATACACCTATTTTTCTATATTCTATTGCATTATTTATAAAGACGTATTCGTATACGAAATTCTTAACTTTCGCTGCAGGCTCTAAATTCAATACAAAATCTATAGAGATCGCTTTAAAAATGATCGAATCGCACTGCTAACACAGCATGAATCTACAGACCTTTAATATAGTTGACGGTGTTTTATGGCTGCAAGACGAAATACGGTGCCGGAACAACAACAACAACAACACACAAATGACAGGCAGGACACACACATGACGTGTATGCATATATATGTATATATGTACATACATATGTATTCATAAATATACATGAGTGTGTGTATACATATACACACATATATACACCCATACATACACACACACGCACACATACGCACACACACACATTTTCCCTTCTTCAAGTACCGAATCTAAAGACATTTGTTACGAATTGTTATTTACAGAAAAGAACAACATAGAAATACATGAAACAACCAGAGCGCCATCTACACCAACAACAACAACGACAACAAAAATAACAAAAACGCCTATCAGAAAATATCGAAGTAAAGAAAGAAAGAAAGAAGGAAAGAAAGAAACTGGGAGAGAGGCGGAGATACAGAGTAATAGAGAGGGGGAGGGAGAGAGGGTGAGAGAGACGGAGAAATCTAAATCAAATGCGAAAGGCGAAATGTCTGAGACAGATCTTGGAGGCATTATCAAACAATGAAAACGGTAAGAAATAATTTGACTTAAGCCACCTTGGTTCATAATTAAGTTAGTCCAATGTGGACAACCCATCATTTTATTGTCAGCTATTACTTATGGTGGTGGTCGTTCGGCGAGAAGATTGACGCAGCCATCTGATTGGCTAAGCTCTAATTAATTTTGTTGTGGCACGTGTTTTCTCTTCCCAGCAAGCTTTGCAATTTTTTAAACCAATGTCTCAGCCTGTTTCCTTCGCTCTTTATTTCTCTCTCTCTCTCTCTGCCCCACCCCAACTCTCTCCTCGCTTTTCTTTATATCTCTCTACATTTCTTTCTTCATCCCCCCTTCTCTGTGTTTCAGTTCATCTTCCTCTCTCTCTCTCTCTCTCTCTCTCTCTAATTATATATATATGCACAATCAAATATGTCCTGCTTTTACTCTCATACATATATATATACATATATATATATCTCTGTGTGTGTGTGTGTGTGTGTGTGTGTGTGTGTTGTGTGTGTGTGTGTGTGTGCGTGTATGTGTGCGTTTATATATATATATAATATATATATATATATATATATATGCATATATATATATATACATGCTTCTTGCATTCATCATGTTTCAATGTCTGAATAATTATCAATACACTTTTCTTTCACTTCGCTCTCCCTCATTACACACACACACACACACACACACACACACACACAAACACATGTCCAGCCAAGCCTCAAGCCTTTTCTCCTCTTTTTCCTTCTTTGGTCTGGTTGAAGGGTCAGTGCCCAGAGCGTTCGTAGACACTCCCTTCACCCCAAAGGCTCATGAGTTTGGTACATTTGACGTTCCACTTAAACCACCGCGAAAAGATTACCTTAATGACACGGGCAGGCAGGTCATTCCAGAGAGAGAGAGAGAGAGAGAGAGAGAGAGAGCAACGTTTTGGGGTGCGAAGATCGCGGAGATAAGGATTACCACATGAAATGAGGTGTGGAAAAAAAATACGGGTGGAGAGAGAGGAAGAAAGACGAGTAGGTTAGGAGTGACTGGGTGGAAGAGATACGAATCTAGTTAAATCTAAAGAGCAGAGACAATTGTATTAGTGGCAGGAAACACAGAGAAAAGATACGACACATCTGTAGAGCTGAATATGAAACCTGTCTGTCAGGGATTTCGCACCAATCCGCCGAAAGGATTTTCTTCAGATGTGCTCTACGTTATCAATGAGCAGTGAGACGAATGTAGGCCAAAACTTCGAAGGCACTGTCAACCGTCTTCTTCTAAAAGTTTTATAAATATTATAATTTATCATTATTTTGTTAAATTCATCGGTCAGGGTGTAAATGGCTGACGAGTCACATGTCGAAGCGCTACTGTCCCGGAATCTTTCACTCGTCGTAAAAAAGAGGTTTCCAATGAGGAATACTGCAACGATTAGCATATCCGCGTTCGAATCTTTCCGAACTTATTCAGAAGAAATAGGCAAGCCATCGTTAAAGAAATATGAATCTAATGTTCAATAGTTTTTATTTTAACTTGACATTGAAAATAAACATTTATACATAAAATATATTGACGTGTGTGTATGTATGTTATTGTTCAGTTTTATTTCAAGATTTCTTTCCAATAGAGAAAGAACCGGTTTCTAACCTAGATCCAAGGTTCCTTCATCGGAATTTCAACATCAACAAGAGGGTATTTTTGTATGTATATATGTATGCATGAATTCATGAATGTATGGATGTCTATTTATCATTCTACAAACACACACACACACATCAGTGAATGTGTGTGTGTGTGTGTGTGTGTGTGTTACACATACATAAAAACGGAAAATAAAGACAAAAGCAAGCTGCGAAAAATCCTTGACTCTTTAATTAATGAAGTCTATAAAATAATTATAAAGATGGTGGAAAGGTTGGCGAGTTGGGGGGACGAGTGAGTATGCGGGTGTTGTGATGGTAGAGTAGGTGGTTGTGGTGGGGGTGATGTTGATGATGATGGCTACAGGGGCGGAGAGAAGGGAGTCAGGCGACGTGAAGTTATACGTTAATGAAATCAATAGAACCAGAACGGAAATTGATTGGTTTGGTGATGGTGACAGTCTTCATGAAAAAGAGATGCGATAGAGATGTTGGTGATGTTGATGATGGTAGTGGTGGTGGTGGTGGTACTGGCGGTGGCGCTGGTGGTGGTGGCCGCGGCGGTGGTTGTTGTATTTGTTTGTTTTAATGGTTAATTAGTGGTGTAGCGATATTTCTGAATGTTGGCGGCGAGTGGCAGAATCGTTAGAATGCCGGACAAAATGCTTAGCTGTAATTTCTTTCGCTTTCATGTTCTGAGTTCAAATTCCACCGCGGTCGATTCTGTCCTTCATCTCTTTCGTGTTCGATAAAGCACGTACCAGTGAACTACTGGGGTCGATGTAATCGACTTAATTTCCACCCCTTCAAAAACAATTCAAGTGTTTTGCCATATTGCCCTAAAGGGGAAACAAATATTTCTGAATGTTGTTGCATGTTATTTAACCCCAGGTCAATCTTGAATGAGTTAAACCTATGATTAAAATCCATGGCCATCCAGTCTGTTTAGTCTGGGGCTAAATGGACCAGAAAACAATAAGGTCCGAATAGAATTGGCTGCTTTTTCTAGCAGATCCAGCTACCATGTAGGAGCTCCCTCGTTATTTGTTGTTGTTGTTGCTGCTGTTTGTTTGTTTGTTTGTTGAGCGAAACGGTCTTCGTTCCGTCTGTAGTGTGAGAAGTCCGAAACGTGGTTCTTTGCTATTCATAAGACCCGCTGAAGAGAAAGCAGGTCAACCACCCGACACCGAGAGCATCGACGGATGGATGAATGCGCATCCAGGCTCAGCGGTTGCGTAGGAAGTCGGGGACAAGAAACAGGAAGAAAGAGTGAGAGAAAGTTGTAGCGGAAGAGTACAACAGGGGTCGCCACCACCCCCTGCCGGAGCCACGTGCGCTTTAGGTGTTTTCACTCAATAAACACACACAACACCCGGTCTGGGAATCGGAACCGCAATCCTCCGACCGCGAGTACGCTGCCCTAACTACTGGGCCATTGCGCCTCTTGTTGCTGCTGTAGTTGTTGTTGCTGTTACTATTGTCGTTTTATTTTTTAGTCACACTTGATTGAATAGTTTCTCTAACACATAATTCAGGAAATCAACCAGGTGTGACGCACCACCACCGCCACAATATGTCAACTATCCCACCGTGCCTCCCCAACAGTTGTGCACCATATTGCACCTTGTAACTTACACACATTTATAATACAGACTGCAGTGTTGCAATCATACATTTCACCTATCCCCACCTCATACTCTTCCGTGACCACCACCACCAAAACTATATATTATATAAGTTTTATTAGGGACCGCAAAAAAATCTGAGTTGTTTTTGTTGCGTAAAACATGTTGGGGGGGGGTGACATCTTAGTACAATGTGTATGCATGCATGTCCATATGAGTGTGTGCATGTGTATATGTGCGTGTGTATGCGTTTATGTGGGTATATGTATAAGTGCATATATATGCATGTGCGTGTGTGTATGTGTGTATTTGTTTATGTGTTTGTGATGTATGATGCATGTGTATGTTTGCCTGTTGCATGTGTCTATGTAGGTGCATATTGTGCATATATATATATATATGTATCATTGTATGGGTGTGTAAGTATGTATGTCTGTGCGTTGGTGCGTGTATGTGCGTATATGTATATGTAAGTATATGTATGTATGCGCTTGTATGTTTGTGCTTGTGTATGCGTATGCAAGTATGTGTGTATTAGTATGTGAGAGGTGTGTGTGTGTGTGATTGTATTTGTCTATGTATGTTTGTGTATGAATGTGTGTACTTTGGTTTACCTCTGTGTGTGTGTGTGTATGTGTGTTTGTAATGAAGATATGGAGGCAGCTATTTCTGTGTGAATCTGGTTTTTCTGCATCGGCTGAAAATAATGACAGAAATCCTATTCTTCAAACGGTATCGTCGAAGTGTTCTGGGTGAGAGTTTAGCCCCAGGTCAGTCCCGTTCCACCAGTCCTGTAGCACACATAAACACGGAGGGCCGGCCAAACGACGAAGAGAGCCCTATTGATCCGTGACTCACTGCAACACCGGAAGTACTAAAAAAAACTATTGAAATGTTAACTCACCATACAATACTGTGGTTTCTGGCCGGAAGGTGCCGCCACTAGGTAAATATAGTCGCCTTCTTCCCATCCGCCCCAACAATCAAGTCGAACCGCTGCAATACACAAGAAATAGAAACAGATTTAAGCATTATTATTATTATCTTCGTTGTTGGCAAGCTGGCAGAATCGGTAGAGCGTCGGAAAAAAAATGCCTTGTGGTATTTTGTTTCGGTTATTTGCCTTCTCATCTCTTCGGGGTCGTTAAAGTACAGAACCAGTGAAATACTGCTAGGTCTATTGTATGGACTCACAAAAATCGCTGAACAAAAACCATTAGATGATGATGATGATGATGGTGGTGGTGGTGGTGGTGACGATGATGATGATGATGACAACGACAATTCTGCTGAAACAACAGCAATAATAATTTTGTGCTCTGTTATAAGAACAATGCTGTAAATTAGTAGACTCATAATCCTAAATTAAAAGAAGTTACTATTTAGGTGCCGGGAGATGTGGGCACCTGGCACCTAGAATGTCGTAAGGCTCTCGCAGCCCCAGTCGGGCAATGGAATCGGTGGATGTTCCGATTTAGAAGTTTATAAAGGATTTAGTGGCGGGAAAGTGCAGCGACATTCTCTGGAAGACTCTGGGCGCCGAACTGACCAGTCTGTTCCGGAGGACATTCCGGTCGGGAAATATCATGGATAATCTCCAGATGTCCTTGGCCTGGCAGTGCTACAAGGGTGGGGATGGCGCGCGACCGGTCTGAGATAAACTATATGGGCACGGATGTGCGGTTAGACGGACTTGTCCGAGGTGCACGCAGAGTGAGGGAACCGTTCCCCTGCACTCGTTCACAGTCCAGGCCTTGCTCACTTGGCGAACAGCTGCTGTCATAAGCGGGACAGATCTGTCTATCGGCCGAGTCAATTAGTGATGATTGCCCCCACCACCCACCTTTAATCGGACAGGCAAGGCAGTTCTTTTCCTGATGGCTGTGGAGAAAGAGGTTGTCTAGCAGACAAGGCTGAATGGCATGAGGACAGTTACATTCTTGTTTTGTAGAATTCTCATTGACTTCTTGGAGTTTCATTTAAAAGGAAATTGAGAGTGGAGAGGGAAGTGCTGTCCTCGAGTGAGTTTATAGAAAGGTGGGTGAAAGTTGCAGAAATGGCAAGAGTGAATTGTATCTCCTTAAGTGTAGAACTCTGAATCGGAGAGGGCACCTGCTCCAAGGGTTTCAGGAAAATCTCGGTGAGTGGAGTTCTTCGATTATCCCTTGAGGTCATCCTGTATCCGGAGGGCTGCATCTCTATCATCCTCTCCTCGCCTTCTTTCACTTTAAACCTTTGTATACTACGTACATTTCCCTTCCTTTATTTTGTATACCGTGTATACATACATTTCGCTCTCAGGATCGTTAACAGGCCGGGCGAAATACTTAGTGGTATTTCGTCTGCCGCTACGACCTGAGTTCAAATTCCACCGAGGTCGACTTTGCCTTCCATCCTTTCGGGGTCGATATATTAAGTACCAGTTACGCACTGGGGTCGATATAATGGACTTAATCCATGTGCCTGTCCTTGTTCGTCTCTTCTGTGTTTAGCACCCTTGTGGATAGTAAAGAAATAGGTATTCCGTCTGCCCTTTTCAGTTGTCTAATAATTTCCTGATTATTCTGGCCGTGCCAAGGAGGCAAACCTTTGTAACAGTTCTACTGGGCACTCTTTTCCAATTTCCTTTATATTCCTCTTGATGCCTTCTGATTTTGTTCCTTGGACCCAACAATAGTTGGTACTGTCTTCACCTTCTTCATTTTCCGTGGCAAGATGGCTGAATTGTTAGCGTTTCGGACAAAATGCTTAATGCCATACACATACACATACATACAAACATACATACATACACACACACATACATACATACACACACATACATACACATAAATACACACACATATATACACACACATACATACATATATACACACACATACATACATACATACACACACTCATATACACACATACATACATAAGTTAATAGATATTTAAGTTGATACTCTTAACGATATTTTGCCCAGTCTCTGACGATAATGACGAGAAGGAACACATCATACAATGTAGTCCTGGATACACTGTGGCTGAATAAACCGATCGAATTGTCATAGCTAGAACATAGAAGATAATACGTCTTGTGGCTAAGGAGTGACTCAGGGCAAGACAACTAGGAAAACATATTGAAGAATGTAGTCCTAGATAGACCGTGCCCGAAAGAATGATAAAATAATATAGGATGGGGTTCATTTTGATAAAATCAAATCCAAGTCGAATTACGGATATTCGACGACAGCAACAAGGAACTGAGTTTTAAAGGGGATAATTCCAATGAAGGAGAGTTATGTCATCGATGCCAACCGTGCTTCAACTCTGATTAAAAGTTTAAACCGAACTCTCTAATAATTGCTGAAGAATCACATAAAATAAATGTTCAAAACTGTCTTAGTGTTCGTGATGTCTTTAATTAGTTGTGACAACCTCAATTAGTTGTGACGTCCATAATTAACTGCGACGGGTCCTATTAAGCTCGTGCTTGATAAAGTTAAAATATGCAAGATTAAGTGAAAATTTTGATTATTTATTTATTAACATCAACAATTATTGTGAGGTTTGCACTTAAAATACCATTGGTGACCCTCGATGATGAATAATTTCACTTGGATTACCAAAATTATTTGTATTTTCCTCGTGTTTGTGGTTATAATCTCTGTTGGCGATTGATGAAGACCAACCTTCGTTTGGCTAACAGAATTGTTAATTGTATATTACTCATGCCCACACTTTTAAAATCTTTTGGCCTTTCTGTTCGGGTGGAACGTTGTGACTCATACGCTATGGAAACCGGATAACCGGACTTGTGAGTATTCTCAGGACTTGAACCAGTAATATCCAGGGATTGATAATGGTGATGATTCCTGGAGACCAATGTTCTTTGGTCTATCAAAATTATTGTTGTATATTCCCCATGTCTTCATTTACAGTTATTGACAATTCCTGACGATTAACCTTCCTTTGGTTACCAAAATTCCATCACAAAGTCAAACTTTCTGTTAATGAGAACCTATTAAAATGCTCTGATAAAAATAGCAGTAGAAGTCCCTTTGAAATCAAAACTTCCATTAAAAAAAATACGAGGCGGCACCTTAGATAATGTAGTCCTAGGCTTTCACAAAAAGACTGGGTTGTCACGGCGAGAATCCCTTTAAGCATGCGTCTGCGAGCATCAGACCTGATCTGGTGCTTAACGTCAATGTTTACTGTATTCCTGGTTACGGTTTAACTCCACTCCCCAACCTCGCTCATCTCTAGTAGTCATCTGCTTGGCAAATGGTGTTGGTGGGATTATGTCTCCATGACTTAGCGGTTCAGTTAAAGAAAGATCGACAGAATAAGTACCAGGCTTAAAAATAAAAATGAAAAAGCCCCGGGGTCGATTCATTCTTCAAGGTGGTGCCCCAGTATGGCCCAGTACGAATGAAAGAAGTAAAGGATAAAAGATAAGACTGATATCGAAACTCGTCGTCTGTTCAATAATCTTTCGTTGATTGTTTGCTAAATATGAACATTTCTCATGACCGATGCCTCGAGAGAATCTTGTGACCAGTTCTAACGGTCTTCGGAATATTGTGTGGTGAATATTCCTTGAATATTGCTTAAGGTAATCTGTAAAATGGTACGAGTGACATTAACACGTATGTATATGTGTGTGTGTATGTATGTATGTATGTATGTAAATATAGGTATGTACATATATATATGTGTGTATGTATATATATGTATGTATGTATGTACATATAAATGTATGTATGTACGTACATAAATATGTACGAGTGTGTGTGTATGTAGATATGTATGTACGTATATATATATGTGTGTATGTATATATGTGTATGTATATACATATATATGTATGTATGTATGTACATAAATATGTACGAGTGTGTGTGTATGTAGATGTGGGTGTATGTAGATATATGTGTATGCATATATATATATATATAGATAGATAGATACACACATACATACACATATATATACATACACACACATACTCATACATAATTATCATTATATATATACATACAAATCTATCTACATGTATTTATCTGTGTGTATCTGTGTGCGTATGTGTGCATTAGTGTGTATATGCGTATGTGTGTTCATGTGCTTCGTTATAAGTGTGTATATGTGGCCGTATATATTCCGTGTGTTCGTCTCTCTCTCTCTGCCTACGCATCTTTGTGTGTGCCAGGGGCCATGTGACTCAGAAAGACAATTATGGAGAATCACACAATAAATATTCAAAAGTTACCATTTGCTAAGAGAATCTGACAAGTTTAACAGAAGAAGGCGAAGTCTTCATCGTTGCAATTCCATCAAAGCTACTACCATGTTATGGAAGCTATGAAAATGGTGACCTTACAGTTTGGTGGAATCTTCTCTATCATCATTGCTAATTCTAACCAAATAGCAAGACAACTGAAGAATACAAATAACCATAAAAGCATTAACACCGCAAAGAGAAGCATCAACACCCATAGACATCACTTTACCGTCAGCGCTATGAAGCATGATCGTCGTCGTCGTCGTCATCATCATCATCGACATCATCGACATCTTCACCACCACCACCACTAGCACCACCACCACTACCACCACCACCACCGTCGTCTTCGCCGTCTTCATCATCATCATCATCATCGACATCTTCACCACCACCAATACCACCACCAAAACCACCACCGCCACCACCACAACCACCACCACAACCACCACCAACACCACCACCACCACCAAAACTACCACCAAAACCACCACCAAAACTACCACCAAAACCACCACCAAAACCACCACCACCACCACCGTCTTCGCCGTCTTCCTCATCATGGTCATCATCATCATCATCGACATCTTCCCCACCACTACCGTCGTCGTCTTCGCTGTCTTCATCACCATGGTCGTCATCATTCCCATTTTCATCGTCGTCATCGTCGTGTATGTTATTATCGCCCTCTTTGCTCTCCTTCTTCAACTCTCGTTCTCCTCTCTTACTACTACAAAAACTACTACTACTACTATTACTACACAGTTGCACCCACGCCATCATCATCATCACCAGCCGCCGCAACAGCAGCAGTAGCAGCAACAGCAACAGGAGCGGCAGCGTTACACCCAACAACTTTAACAGCTAAACAACCACCACCACCACCACCACCACCACCACCACCACCACCACCACCACACCACCACCACTACCACCATCACCACCACCACCACCACCACCACCACCACCACCACAACAACAACAACATATATATATATATATATATATATAATATATATATATATATATATATATATATATATATATATATATATATATACTGTTGTGTCTTTTTGTGCCTTATAATTTAACACACTCACCGGTAAAATTTCCACTTATTTCATATTTTAATTTTCCTAAATTTAGAAATAAGTGGAAATTTTACTGCTGATGTGTTAAATTATAAGGCACTAAAAGAGAATGACTCTCCCCTGACACAACAGAATATACTTCAACACACGAATTCACATAAAGAATTTCGGAAACCGAATCCATAAACGAAATATATATATATATATATATATATATATTATATATATATATATATATACACTTTATCTAAAGCAGCAGAAAATTCAACAAAACCTGTTACTCTGAGTTTCACGTTCCCGACGAACGGGAACGTGAAACTCAGAGTGACAGGTTTTGTTGAATTTTCTGCTGCTTTAGATAAAGCATATTACTCTACCACTGGTATTTGAGTACTCTTTTTTCCACCTTGTTTCACATTTATGTGTTTATTCCGGTATATATATATATATATATATTCCACATATAAAAAAGCAGCCATACCAACAATCAAACATATTTTCTCTATTTCGTTATATTAGCACGCCGGACAAAAGGCTTAGCAGCATTCCGTCCGTCTTTAAGTCGACTCTTTAAGTTCCATTCTTTCAGGGTCGACGAAATAAGTATCTGTTGAGCACTGGGTTTGATGCAATCGACTAGATCCTTCCTTACAAAATTTCAGGTCAGATGCCTATGATGTAAAAGATTATTATCTTTATTAAAGACACTGGATTTGAAGGAACAGTGACCTGCAACTGACCTCCGGCTCTTAACGTTATAAGTTCAAATCCCGCCGAGGTTAATTTTGCTTTTTGTTCCCTCGAGTCAGAACAAATAAAGTACCAGTCATGTGCTGAGGTCGATGAAATTGCTAGCCTTGTGACTAAACTAGAAACAATTATATTTAATTATTGTAATTAAAATATTAATTAGCATAGTTTATATTTAAGGTATTAGCAAAGTTAGTGCCTTAGGAATTATCTACGATATTATTCAGAGTTTTGGATGAGAGTGCTCGATAAACGAATGGGTGCAAGGTGCAAAGAGAAGAAAATAATACAAATATTGTCTACCAACCTTCATCCGAAGCTGGCAACCCGGATTCTTGGAGGTCATTTACTTTTAAAATATCTATAAAAAAAAAATAAATAAAAAATATAAATACCAACTTTCATCTTATTAACATTAATATTACCGCTATCTATTATTATCATTATCATTATTATTACTACTACTACCACTACTATTATTATTATTATAATTATTATCATTATTACTATTATTATTATTATTATTATTATTACTAAAGTGGCGAAGTGGCAGAATTGTTAGCACGCCGGATTAAATGCTGAGCCGTATTTCGTGCGTCTTTACCTTCGGGCTTCAAATTCCACTGAGGTTGACCTTGCCTTTCATTCTTTCCGGCTTGATATAATAAGTACCAGTTGGACACTGGGGTCGATGTAATCGACTCACCCACTCCCTAAAATCTCAGGCCTATCGTAGAAAGGATTATTATTATCATTATTATTATTACTTTACTTCTCAGAACGCTCGGTCATGTTTGTTCTGGTAGATTCTGCGAGAGCGGACAGCAGCCTACCGTCAGAGGTCTCACAGGGTTTCTTCCTGCACATTATATTCTTTGATACCTGGTCGTTAATTATCGTAGGGGACATTCAACATCCAAGTACAAATCTCAAAATCCTAGCCGTTCCCAGCATTATTATTATTATTATTGTTATTGTTATTATTATTATTATTATTAGTATTAGTATTAGTATTATTATTATTTGCGCAGTGATTAGAATTGGTAGAGGGCGGACTAAATGATTTGCAATATTTTCTTACAAGCCTTTGAAGATGATTGGTTGCCGAGTGGCGGGTAAGATCACGTGGTTTGTATGGTCTGCCCTACGAATTTTATATTTATATGCCAGACTCTTTTGGTGACCTCTTGACAGATATCAGCTATAAACGGCAGCAGAACGGGAGAATTCTTTGTCCTGAGACAGCTGGGTTTGATCTCAGAATAAAACACCAAGAGGCATTCGTTTTAGTCATTTACGTTTCGAATTCAAATCCATCGACATCAATGTCATCTTCTGTCCCTCAAAGGTCGATTAATAAAGTACTGGGCTGGATATATTTGAGTCACCCTCACCCAGATCTGTGACCTTGTGTTAGAAGTCATATCTAAACCAACGCGAAGCCACATATTTTTGTTACATTTGATTCACCTAAAACATATAGGTCACGCTGCTTTTATACCTGACAATTTGTCAAAATAGAAATATCGTAGAAACCCCCCACCCTGCCCACAAAAAACAACAACAACAAAAAAATAACGATAATTTAATTCAGCAATCAGCGGTAAAATTTGGCGCAAACATCCATGGATAAACCGCAGAGAGTAGCAGATGATGGACCGGTTGAATTGGATGTATAGAACGAAGAGTTCATAGTAGTACTCAATAACGGCGTTGATAACTGCGAGGGATTTACTACTACTGATACTACTACTGTTGCTGTGCTGTCGCTGTGGGAGAAGTCCGAAACGTGGTCCTTTGCTATTCGTAAGATCCGCAGAAGAGAAAGCAGGTCAACCCCCGACACCGAGAGCATCGACGGATGGATGAATGCGCATCCAGGCTCAGCGGTTGCGTAGGAAGTCGGGGACAAGAAACAGGAAGAAAGAGTGAGAGAAAGTTGGATCGAAAGATAACAACAGGGGTCGCCACCCCCATCCCCTGCCGGAGCCTCGTAGAACTTTAGGTGTTTTCGCTCAATAAACACACACAACGCCCGGTCTGGGAATTGAAACCGCGATCCTCTGACCGCGAGTCCGCTACCCTAACCACTGGGCCATTGCGCCTCCACTGTTGTTGTTGCTGAAAGCAAAACGAGCAATGGCTGTAAAAAGAGTAAAATAAAAGAAAAAAGCGCTGAAAAAGATGGAAAGATAAAGATTCTGTGTGAATGTAGCGACAAATTGGAGATGAAAGAGTGTGAGAGAGATATCTGGCGTGTGATTAATTACAACGGAATTGGTATCAATTGCAACAACAACAAAAACAACAAATATTTGACGATTCTTGAATGCCTGAAATCAAAGATGGTTTGAAGCGGACTTGAAGTATTGGAATCCTCAAAAGCGGGTTGTAATCTTGAAGAAGACCAGGCGGTTGTTTTAGCATTGAAAGAGACCATTTCTATATTGGCAAAATGGCGCTGCCAGAATACTTGTACGGTAAAAAGACACGGTTACACAATTTATAGTGATGTGGTGTATATGGAAGTAGAGTTTGGTGATAAAGCAAGTTGTTGTTAAATCGTCCAGAAATGTGGAAGGTTAGGCAAGTTACTTAACTATGTTTCCTCATGATATGAGAAGAAGAAGCAACTTTATTCAAAAAGAAGGAAAGCTTTTGTGAGTTGCGTTCCTGGCGATTAATAGGCAATAAATATAAACAACAGGCTCTTCGAGAAAATAGACTACATTATCTAATGTAGCTTACTCGATTTTAAGATGGTAAGATGTAAGCTGAAGGAGATTTAGGTGTTATTTCTAGCATGTCAGTCGACAAGTTAGAAGTTTCTTTCAATGTATTCGTTGTTGCTATGCTCATTGGAGGCGAATACAACAAAATAGAAGTGTAGTTTGGCAAGTTGAAGTACACCAGCGTGTCTTAGTAAGAGACGTCCATCGTGACACACATATCGATCGGGAGAGATGAGTGAGGCTAGATTAGGGTAAGTTGATACAGAGCTTATGCTCCAATATGCACCTATATGACTTCAAGAACAAAATACAAAGAACTCTTTAATTCATATTTACCGAAATTGGTATCACGGAATCGATCAAGAAAATTCATAGACACATACATACATACATACATACACATACATACATACATACATACATACATACACTCACATACATACATACATACATACATACATACATACATACATACATACATACATACACATACATACATACATACATACATACATACATACATACATACATACATACATACATACACATACATACATACATACATACAAACATTTTCTTTCTTTATTTTTTGAACTGATGAAAAAGAAATTTAAGATAAGAATGTTTAGTAGTATTTTCCAAAGACATAGTATACTATAGCTGTATTCTTCAAATGTACCCACTCACATTTACGCACGCACATACACGCACGCACACACTCACACATACACACTTGCACACATATATATGTATAACTCAGACACATATGCACACATACACACACCGTTAAACAGGTGCATAATCGTACGTACATCTCATATATGGATGAATGCTAAATATACATACATGAAGATGGTTATATTTCTGGTCTACCATTCATATATGCACGTACATTTATACGCACTTACATAAATACAAACATACTCACACGCACACATGTTTGTATGTATGTATGTATGTATGTATGTATGTATGTATGTATGTATGTATGTATGTATGTATGTATGTATGTATGCATGTATGTATGTATGTGTATATGTATGTGTATATCTATGTGTGTGTGTATAGTGTGTGCTTATATTAAATTATTGGCGTGTTAACAGAAAGCTGTTTCATTACTTCATTACTTCTCCCCTATTATTCCAGCAGATTTTTATCCAAAACTTCGTGTACTGAGAAATTTAAACGTTTTCCCTTTGTATGAAATATCTTTGTAGGCAATAAAGAAATAACTGATTAAATAAAAAATAAATAAATAGCAACCGGAATTGTTTCAATCCTCTGCTGGGATTTCATCGGCAACCGAGTCTGTCTTTTTATTGATAGTTACAGTTCCTAGAGACACGGCTTATAAGCCTTATTTGTCAATTCATCAGGAAATTGAATACACCAGTTTGCATATATAGCGCGTTCCTTGCAGCTAGATCTTTATATATAAAAGTAAGGTTGTGTGCTGTCTGTCTCCTACGATTTAGATTCCTAACTACTCCCACATTTTGCGGTGCAGTTTAACCAAAACCGGGTATCTTATAGTCGTGATTCATATCGAACCCTTCTGGGTATTAGCGCGCGTCTAAAAAAATTTACCATCAATTTTTTCCATTTTTAATGCATTTTTGGCATATATAAGGGAAATAACTCTCTAAAAATTTATT
>NC_043003.1:4629258-4634258 GCF_006345805.1 Octopus sinensis
AAGCTCTACTTTGTATTTTGTCTCCTCTGTGTTCAGCCCTGTGTGTCCAATAAAGAAACCTACCTACATACCTACCCACCCACCTACCTACCTACCTACCTACCTACCTACCTACCTACCTACCTGTCTGTCTGTCTGTCTGTCTGTCTGTCTGTCTGTCTATCTATCTATCTATCTAGAAAGAATGGGCGTTTAGTTCACAGGTGATCTAAACGATTAGGTACGCTTGGTAAGTGCTGAAACGTATTACTATCCATCTACTTATATATCTCTGTCTCTTTGACTGTCTCTCCATCTCTCTCCGTCTGTTTGTCTGTCTGTCTTACTGTCTCTCTCCCTCTCTCTCCATCTCTCCCTTTCTCCATCTCTCTCTCTCTCCATCTCTCTTTCCCTCTACCTATGTGACTATTTATCTCTGTAGTAGTTTTTAATACCAAATGTCGAAGATTAGCGGATACTGCACGAGATTCAACGCATCTTCACGCGTGATGGCGACTGAATCAGTCCCACGAGGGACGTGAATTCTGACAGCTTCAGGTGAAAGAGACCTCTATAAATTCTAATTTGCCTCCTTTATCTAAATATTACATTTATCATTTAGATTTTAATTGCTGCAGCGTGACACCTGAGCTTTCTACATCCATAATACGCATACACTCGCACCTTTCAGCCAGCCTACCTGTAGGCCATCTGTTATAATCGAACACACACACACACACACACACACACACACACACACACAAACACATACATATACATATACAGGCGCACACACACATAGATGCACAAACGCATACACAGACACGCGCACACAACTATAGACATTAGATGTATATGCACACACGTGCATATACACACGTGCATATACACACGTGCATACAGATGCACAAGCGCATGCACGCACATACAGACGCACACATGCATATATACACGCACATAAAAGGTGCACAAGCGCATATACACACCTACAGACACACACATGCATTTACACACAAGTATATATACACAACCACACACATGCATAAACGCATATACACGCATATAAAAACGCACATGCACGCATGCAAATGCACACACGTGCATTTACACACACGCATACAGATTCACAAACGCATGCACACACGCAAACATACAGACAAATATGCATATACACACACGTGCATATACACACCCACACAGATTCACAAACGCACACACACACGCGCACAGACATACACATTCACATACACGCACCTGCATATACACACGCGCACACAGATTCACAAACGCACATACACACACGCACACACATACAGACACACACATTCACACACACACACGTGCATATACACACACCCACAGATTCACAAACGCACACACACACACGTGCAGACACACACATTCACATACACACGCGTGCATATACACACCCTCACAGATTCACAAACGCACACATACGTACAGACACACACATTCACATACACACACTTGCATATACACTCACGCGCACAGATTCACAAACGCATACACACACACGCACACACGTACAGACACACACATTCACATACACACACTTGCATATACACACCCTCACAGATTCACAAACACACACGTACACACACGTACAGGCACATACATTCACATACACACACGCACACACAAGTACAGACACACACATTCACATACACACACGTGCATATACACACCCTCACAGATTCCCAAACGCACACACACGTACAGACACACACATTCACATACACACACATGCATATACACATCCTCACAGATTCCCAAACGCACAAACATACACGCACATACACGTACAGACACACACATTCACTCACACTTGCATATACACACGCGCACACATAAGCTCAAACACACACACATATCCATCAAACCAAATATCTTTAAATTGGCGGCCATGTTCGTGTGCTTGTAATGTTCTTCTGTAATAAATTTCGAGGAATATAGATGAGAATGACAGAGGCTGTGGCTGGATGATTCCAATTTGAATGTTCTTCTACGATTACACAGCGACTGCGTTTATATTGATTGGAATATTGCTAAATTGGTAAATGTCACAATGGATCCAAAGTGGACGCGACCACTCTCTAGGGACATTGTGGGTTTTTACTTGTATCGGTTTTTAAACAGAAGCCGTGTGATTTTGTGTGTGTTTGTTTGAATGTATAGAGCTCCAGCTTGGCCGGAGCCCATGGCCTGCGGCAGCTAAATTGCTGGTATTTGACTGTGTGCTACCTGTAAATTTGTACATATAAAAACATAGCAATAATAATAATAATGATTTCAAATTTTAGCACAAGGTCAGCAAGCTCATCGAACCCAGTACTCGACTGGTACCTATTTTATCGACCAGGAAGATGAAAGGCTAAGTCGACCTCGGCGGAACGCGAACTCAGAAAGCAAAGTCAGAAATCCTGCTAAGCATATTTTCCGATGTGCTAACAATTCTCAATAATAATAATAATAATAATAATAATAATAATAATAATAATAATAATAATAGTATGTTCACTTGAGAATGTATGTTCACTGCAGACTGTATGAAAAGTACGATCTGGGCAGAGCATGGAAATGATACAATCATGAACTAGAGGGCGTTACTGAGAACAACGAATATAAGATCGTTAGGATTTTCCAATCCAATGTGACTCTCTAATCGATAATAGGAAACCAGGCATTATTGTGGTTGATAAAAGAAACAAGGAAACCAAGATCATACGTTAGCCACACCTGGGAATGCAGACGTAGAAGACAGCGATCTGGGAAAGATAGAGAAATAAACACTACTAAAAGACGAAATTGCAAGAATGTGGACATTCGGACCACTAGCGACCAGGTTCGAGAGAAATATCGGAGAAATTGGAATAGACATGAGGGCAGAGCTGGCCTAAAAGAACTGCTCTATTGGGGACGGGTAGGATTTTCAGATTGGTGCTTCTGTGTTGAGTGTCTCGCACGAGAAGTTAACATCCAAGTATCAAAGCTTGTAACTTGGGGAAAGAGATCTTGTAAGACCTCTAACAACAGGTTGCTGTCCGCTCTCACAGAATGAACAAGAGCAAGTAAGACCGAGAACTCCGAGCTGTAACATAATAATAATAATAATAATAATAATAATAATAATAATAATAATAATAATAATAATAATAGACAAAGAAATAGACAAAGAAAAATCCCAAAGAAATAGACAAAGAAATAGACAAAGAAAAATCCCAGCAATGGTTGAGAAGCTCAGAACTCAAAGCAGAAACAGAGGGATTTTTAATTGCAGCACAAGACCAAAGCCTCCCCACCAGAAATTACCAAAAACATGTAATGAAAAGAAATATAACAAGTAACTGCAGAATATGTGGAGATGGACAAGAAACAATAAATCATATTATCTCTAGCTGCCCAGTCCTGGCTAAGAAGGAATATATTCACAGACATGACAGAGTTGGAACTTACATACATGGAAGCTATGCCAACATTATGGAATAACAACAGAAAAAAAAAAGATGTATAGGCACACACTAGAAAAGGTCACAGAAACGAGAAAGCAACCATACTCTGGGATATGCCGATACACACAGATAGAGAAATTAAGGCCAACAGACCAGATATAGTTGTCAGAGACCATGAAGAAAAAAAATGCTTTCTAATTGATGTATCAGTACCGGCAGATGACAACGTGTCTCTAAAAGAAATGGAGAAACTCTCAAAATACAAAGACCTGGAAATAGAGGTAACTAGAATGTGGAATCTGAAAACAGAAACAATTCCTATCATAGTAGGTGCATTAGGCATGATAAAAAATATTCAGACAAATACATAAGAAAAACACCAGACTTACAAACACATATAACATACAGAAAATTGCACTACTAGGCACTGCACACATCCTACGCAGAACACTTTCCATAACATATAACCATCAGAGCATCACAACAAATCACTCACAGCAACATACCCAAGGCACACAGAGCTGCGCTCGGTAGTGAAGTGAAAGCACGCTATAAAAATAAAAATAAAACTACTGAATAATAATAATAATAATAATAGCAAGAGCACTGAGAGAGCGCAAACCTCCGCCAAGGCAACACCAATGTCCTCTCAATAATTAGCCAGAGAGGATTTTTAGAACGAGAATATCTGAAATAAACTCGATTGCTCTCACAAACGAGTTTACTAAAAATGAACCCGACTACTCTCAAAAATAAAAAAAAAATGGGAAAATAATCCAGAATCCTTGTCCGGTACCGGATCGATCCCGACATCTAATTAGTTCGTACCAGTCACGAGGCCAAACATCCCTGAAAGTTTCTTCCCAATACATCCAACGGTTCTTGAGATATCTTGTCCATGGACAAACACGACTGAAAACAATAACGTCGCCGTCTCTAAAGCGGATGCAATAATAATGATAATAATAATAATGATAATAATAATAATAATAATAATAATAATAATAATAATAATAATATGCCAATACACACAGATAGAGAAATTAAGACCAACAGGCCAGATATAGTTGTCAGAGATCATGAAGAAAAAAAATGCTTTCTAATTGATGTATCAGTACGGCAATAATGACAAAGTGTCTCTAAAAGAAATGGAGAACTCTCAAAATGCAAAGACCTGGAAATAGAGGTAACTAGAATGTGGAATCTAAAAACAGAAACATTCCTATCATAGTAGGTGCATTAGGCATGATAAAAAAATTCAGACAAATACATAAGAAAAACACCAGGACTTACAAACACATATAACATACAGAAAATTGCACTACTAGGCACTGCACACATCCTACGCAGAACACTTTCCATACAATAACCATCAGAGCATCACAACAAATCACAACACATACCCAAGGCACACAGAACTGCGCTCGGTAGTGAAGTGAAAGCACGCTATAAAAATAAAACTACTGAATGATAATAATAATACGATGACGACAAAGAAGAAGGAGAAGGAAGAAGAAGAAGAAGAAGAAGAAGAAGAAGAAGAAGAAGAAG
>NC_043003.1:4635713-4645713 GCF_006345805.1 Octopus sinensis
GTCCATGGACAAACACGACTGAAAACATAACGTCGCCGTCTCTAAAGCGGATGTCAATAATAATGATAATAATAATAATATAATAATAATATAATAATAATAATAATAATAATAATAATATGCCAATACACACAGATAGAGAAATTAAGACCACAGGCCAGAGATATAGTTGTCAGAGATCATGAAGAAAAAAATGCTTTCTAATTGATGTATCAGTACCGGCAGATGACAAAGTGTCTCTAAAGAAAGGAAAACTCTCAAATGCAAAGACCTGAAATAGAGTACCTAGAATGTGGAATCTAAAACAGAAACATTCCTATCATAGTAGGTGCATAAGGCATGATCAAAAAATATTCAGACAAATACATAAGAAAAAACAACCAGGACTTACAAACACATATCACATACAGAAAATTGCACTACTAGGCACTGCACACTCCTACGCAGAACACTTTCCATACAATAACCATCAGAGCATCACAACAAATCACAACACATACCCAAGGCACACAGAACTGCGCTCGGTAGTGAAGTGAAAGCACGCTATAAAATAAACTACGAATGATAATAAATATACGATGACGACAAAGAAGAGGAGAAGGAAGAAGAAGAAGAAGAAGAAGAAGAAGAAAGAAGAAGAAGAAGTAAGAAGGAAGAAGAGGAGGAAGAGGAAGAGAGAAGAAAAGGAGGAGGAGGAGAGAAGAAGAAGAAGAGAAGAAGAAGAAGAAGAAGAAGAAGAAGAAGAAAGAAGAAAAAAGAAGAAGAAGAAGAGGAGGAGAAGAAGAAGAAGAAGAAGAAGAGGAAGAAGAAGAAGAAGAAGAAGAAGAAGAAGAAGAAGAAAAGAAGAAGGTTATAGGTACAAAGCTTGAGAATTTTGTAGAAAGCAGAAGTCTATTAGATTAACCTAAGTGCACGATGGGTATTTACGTGAGCGACCCTGTTGTGAGTTGAAATTCCTCGGCGGAATTTGAGACCAGAGAATAAAACCAGACGGAAATTTAAGCATTGTCTGGCGCAGCAAATTTTTGTGTGTTGGTATAGCTAATGATTAAGTGTCTGTCTCTGTGTGTACGTATGAACCTAGGTGTCCATGTGTTTATGAGTGTGCGTATACACGCATGTTTTATATACGTATTAGAAATATATGCGTACACACCACACATATATATATATATATATATATATATATAATATATATATATAGATATAGAGAGAGAGAGAGAGAGAGAGAGAGAGAGAGACATACAGACATAAATACACATATAAACACACACACACATAATATATATATATATATATAAACATTTTACATATATATATATAACAATGTCAGTATATTGTGTGTGTATGTGCATGTATGTATATATATATATAGAGAGAGAGAGAGAAGTGTAATGAGTGAGGGCGAGTGTATAAGAGTTAATGCTTCTCCTGTAACATTCTGTGGATGTGGATTGTCACAATATATTCTCTTTGATGATGGCATGGGTGTGATGTCCAGGAACATCCAAAGACAATATAATTACTCATAGAGACAGGTACACACACACACACACACACACACACACACTCAGAAATACTCATGTGAATCACAGATCCACATACCACAAATACATAAATGTCTCTCACTCTCTCTCTCTATGTATGTATATATATAATATATATATATATATATGTGTGTTGTATATATATATATACACATAAAGAAGGAAAGATAGATACAAGCGCACTCAAACATCCTCCATCTCTAGAATTTTCTGTCTGTTTGTCTGCCTGTATCTGTATGTATCAGTCTATCTATATAGGACGTGTGTGCATGTATGCAGGTATATTATATACATAATATATATATATTATGTATATATAATCTTTTAAAATTGCATTTTCAAGCGTTTCATATATAATTCAACTCGTGCGGTACTTCACTTTGTTATATATATTATATATATATATATATATATTATAATATATATATATATATATATATATATATATATATGTGCATATATATATATATATATATATAATATATATATGTATGCATATATTATATATATATGTATATCATATATGATATATACAACATAATATATGGGTACATACATATATACATATATATGCATATATATGTATATATGTATGCATATATATATATATATATATGTATATATATATGTAGGTATATATATATGTATGTATATATATGCATATATATGTATATGTGTTGCATATATATATGTATATATATATGGATATATATATATATGTATATATCTATATATATGTATTATGATATATATATATGTATATATATGTATATATACATATATTTATATATATGTATGTATATATATATATATATATATATATACATATATATATATGTAGTATAACATAATATTATGTACATATATATATAATATATATTATATATAGATATATTATATACATTATACATATACTACTTATATATATATATATATACATATATATATATATATACATATATTATATATATACATATATATATACATATATATATGTATACATATACAATTTACATATAAATACATATGTATATATAACATATACATATGTATATATACATATACATATGTATATATATATATATATACATATACATATGTATATATATATATACATATACAAGATAAGAAAATGGAGAAATACATCTAAATCAAATATCAATTACCAGATAATACTCAATCACATACTTTATTAAACCACCACATAAGAGAATGTAGGGTTAAATATAAAAAGCAGAACAAATCAGTGTACATAAAGGAATGTACATAAAAAAGTGTACATAAAAGAGTAATGTTGTATAATAAGTAGAATATATATAAAAGAGAATATAAATATAAGTAAATATAAATATAAGTATAGATTACATCTTACAGCTGTTCGGCCATGTCGATAAGTATGTCTCGTTTTACCAATATTAGCCCTTTATGGTTGGTCAATATATAGATAAAAATGAGACATTTACAAAAATATCACAAGGCCTCTTCGGAGATTATGTAATATAACTCAGTCTACATATATACCACAGGGTGTGGGTGCGTACCCACAATACACATATACATATACATATGAGTGCATATACTCACACTCTTATAGATATAAAAATATACATTTACATAATGATATAAATAAATAATATAAATTAATAAACATATATATGTGTTCCACACTCAATGTCTCAGTTTTTCGACTTAATATTGTGATAATAAACATACACAAATTAGTACCTAGATGCAAATATACATAGTCAATAGTACATTATATTACTTCATAATAATTTCTAAAGTGTCATTAAAGTTAGCATCATTATTGTTGTCAATACCATTAATGTTATCATTATTATCAATCATAATATTATTAATAACTCTTACATTATGATCCAGAGCGGAATATATGTATGTCCGTGTTCCAGTTAATAATTTTCCTTATGACGTAAATACACTATTGGATTTGAATTTAAAATTATCATTATCTTCCTCACGGTTGGTCAATTGAGAACCGCCCGACCTCCACCAAACCGTACAAGCAAAACATACACATCCACATCTAACCCTAAACCCACACATCTACACAGAAACTCACACACACATGTACACACACATGAATACACCCCGACACATCTCTACAATAAATTGCAGAGTGCATGTTTGTCATCGCATGGCTTATAGACATATCAGTACAGGCAGCAGTGTCTAACACTAACACACACACTCACACGCACATCCGCATAAATATTAATACACTTTCCTATACTGTGTCAGGTAACTTTCGCACACACATATATATTTAAATATATATCTGCGCACTCATACGTACAAATAAAACCCTACATATGTATATATATATACATATACATATATATATTAGTATATATATATATATATATATATATATATATATATATGCACGCACGTATACACACACACACACAGACTTATAAAGCAAGAGTATGGAATGAACTTGCTTAAATCACAACAATTGTGTGCACTACGAACAACAATTAGTTTCTCAGCAAGTAACAGTTATTAGCAACGCACAGAAACATGTTGTATTTGTGATTTTTAAAATAAATTTTATATTCAAATTCTGCATATACTAACACCTTGCCGGATGTATACCCTAAGAGGTGAGTAATTCTGCTATATGATGGCATACAGGATGATAAACGTAGCCTATGAAAGGGCGCATGAACTCAACAGTCAACGGCCATAGAAAAGCTGGGAGCGTGAGGCCTCTAGTCTTTGCTTAGACATCTCTGAAAGAGAGGGAAATTCTGATGTACCTGAAGCTTCATCTTGTTTTTCTTTTTCTAGATTATTTGGTTTTGAAGTTGAGAGTCTTGCGGTGTTGTCCTTGATGTTATTGATGATAACTTTAAATTTAAGCTTGGACATTGCTGACAGCCACTGTCATTGATATCTAAGATTAGATGATAATTTAGTGATGACCATACTCGCTTACGACTTGACCGTGTACGCATGTATGTATGTATGTATGTATGTATGTATGTATGTATGTATGTATGTATGTATGTATGTATGTATGTATGTATATATGTATGTATGTATGTATGCATATATGTATGTTTTTTTGTTGGTATGATTTTTCTCTGAGTTTAATTTAAGTTTTTCTTGAGAAAGTTCAAGCCAGTTGCTAACAAAGCAACAAGAGTTTTGAGTTACGAGGGTTCCCCGTGTTTGTACAGATGTGGTTGCGTTGGTGTGTTTGTTGATCTGACGATGCGTACATCCAAGTGTGTGCCCCTATTCACATAAGAATCTCACATAGAGAAGTTTTGGAATGTCTTACAAATTTTCACCGTGCCATAAAAGACTAGATTTAGAGATGCATGTATGTGTGTAAATATATATTTATGTATGTATGTATGTATGTATGTATGTATGTATGTATGTATGTATGTATGTATGTATGTATGTGTGTGTGTGTGCGTGTATGTATGTGTATGTATGTATGTGTATATGTATGTGTGTATATGTATGTATGTATGTGTGTGTGTTCATTGTTCAGTCTTATTTCAAGATTTCTTGCCAATAGAGAAAGAACCGGTTTCTAACCTAGATCCAAGGCTCCTTCATCGGAATTTCAACATCAACAACAGGGTGTGTATGTATGTATGTATGTATGTATGTATGTATGTATGTATGTATGTATGTATGTGTATGTATGTATGTGTGTATGTATGTATGTATGTATGTATAGATGTATTGATGTATGTATGTTTGTGCAGATTTGTATGTTTTATGTATGTATTCACATCCATATAGTTACATATCTAGACATGCTCATATATATATATTCAAATGATAAACTTCTGGAAGGTTTTAGAGATTTTTACAGCTCCAGTGATGGATTGGATCTGTAATCTTTGAATCAGGTTTCTCCTTTCATGTTTTCAGAAACCTAATTTCTCAACATTGATATTCAGGCAGTGTGTTACATACCCTAGGGGCCCCAATAATGTATGTATGTATGTATGTATGTATGTATGTATGTATGTATGTATGTATGTATGTATGTATGTATGTATGTACGCATGTATGTATGTATGTATGTATGTATGTATGTATGTATGCATGCATGTGTGTGTCTATTTATGCATATATATGCACATGCATGTGTATGTATATGTATGTATATGTATGTATATGTATATGCATATGTGTACGTATGTATGCGTATTATGTGAATGTAAATGTATATCTGAATGTAGTGCATTATTTCTATATAGAATCTTTAGC
The DNA here is from genome assembly GCF_006345805.1 of Octopus sinensis. NCBI lineage: Eukaryota > Metazoa > Mollusca > Cephalopoda > Octopoda > Octopodidae > Octopus > Octopus sinensis. The sequence continues at coordinate 4,641,518 of NC_043003.1, forward strand.
TTCTTTGGTAACTCTTAATCCACCCCGAATGACATTCCAGCTGTAATGCTCCTGTCTTCACCAGGCAAGGCTTATCTTATGCAATAATACATTATCTTCTTAAAAGATGTCGCCGAAGGAAAATTTGGTTGCTATTTCTAGCAGTCAGAATGATCTCGATGAGGTACATTCACTGAGTGAGGGGAACATGTGACATTCAAATGACTGAAAAATTCTATAAATAACTTTAATAATAGAAAACAAACGTAAGCAGTCGCCATTGTTCGAGCCTCGTTCTAACGTTACATTTTGGCAATACATCATCTTTTTCACTTCGCAAATAAACAACACCGAATTCTTGCTGCAATGAACTGTCACCAAGTTCAAAATACAGCCAACTCGTTAGTCTACATAGAATTATTCAAAGAGACAGTTCCGTTGTTTGCTGTATTCAATGTTTAATGCTATTCTATAAAAGATGAAAATTATATTTCGAGGCGAGTCAATCTTACATTTTTATTGGACATTACTCATAAGAAGCACAATGAAAACTTCGGTTGGATTTTGACGTTTTATAAATCGTATTTACATTCAGTTTTCCTGCATTTCTCCACATCCTTCTCTCTCTCTCTCTCTCTCTCTCTCTCTCTCTCTCTCTCACTCACTCACTCACCCTCTCACTTTTCATCTATGGATCTACACTGTTATCTAGCTATCTTTCTCATTATATATCCATTTGTTTATCTATCTTACTATTTATCTACCTACTTATGTGTCTGGCTTGCCTTGACAAATAACAGAAACTGGACTCAATACAGATAGTAGAGAATGCATATAGGATTGTTAGGTGAAGAAGTATGGATACGCAACGGCCTAGAGTTTCGTGCCACTCGAACAAACCTGATTAAGATGGCAAATATTCTAAACTATCTTTAGATATATCATTGCAGCATTATGATAAACATGTTTCAAAATCTCAACCATTATTGAGAGGAATCACACACATACAAACACGCGCGCGCGCGGTCTCCTTCTCTCTCTTTCTCTCTCTCCCTTGCTCTATCATGTGTTAAACATTAACTTCATAATATCCACTCAAAACTTTCTCCGAAAATATTGTCATTGATACCCTATTGTAGAAATCAATACTACTCTATTGATGATGATGATGATGATTATAATGCAGAACCGGAAAGATACCGGACTATCTGCACTGAAATTTTTGGTTGCAATCCTTTATGCTCTAGGTTCAAATCTAACATTGTCTTTCATCCATCCAGGTTCCCTGCAAAAAGTGCTGCTTCGTCGCAGAAAACCCTAAAGGTGACGAACCCCTTCCTCTCAAATTCTCATATTCCCTTCCTTGTGCCTGTGATAGAAATTTTGAGGATAATGGCGTTGGCGGTAGATTGACCACGGGGTATTTTCTTAGAATCCTATACGTTCTGGGTTGGAGTGGTGCTGGAGCGATCTTTATTGTTCCATTCATTCCAAGCCCTATAGAATAAATACCAGTCATACACTAGGGTTACATTCCAGCAGACAAATACCATTCTTTTCCTCTGTACGTTTGTGGACGAGTGCCAGGGGTTTGAGACAATTATTCTTGTATATTGTGTATTTGATACATGTCTGATTGACGGCATCTTCTACACACATACATATATACACCTCAAAATGTATACATCTATCCAGAAATGCATACATACATACATACATACATACATACATACATATACAAATAAATACAAAACGTATGTATGCGTAGATATATATATATATATATATAATATATATATTATATATATATATAGTATACAAGAATGAGAGAGAAGAGAAAGAGAGAAGGGAAAAGAGTAGAGAAAAGAGAGAGAAGGGGGAGTGGATGCATCATAGATCGAGTGTATACCACCATGAATACGTCGACACCATTCTGGCGGCGTGAAGACAGCGAGGCACCATTCTAATAAGCTCGATTGTCTGTAAATTCTACGAAAGACACGAACAATGTGAAGATGCGACCATTTCTCATCTGATTTACGCATTGTCTTTTATATTTTACATAACTCCGATACGATATGCTGCATTAATGAGAGAATATTAATTAGATTTTTTAATTATGGTAAGTAAATTTAATTTCACAGAGAGAATGCCAGCTCAGAAACTGACCATTCTATGAATATTAATTAATAAATAAGAATTTACCAATTTACCAATTTATGTATACATTACATACATAGAACAATATAACACTGACAACGTGTGTGTGTATATATATATATATATATATATATATTATATATATATATATATAGAGAGAGAGAGAGAGGAGTGAGTGAGAGGAGAGAGAGAGAGAGAGAGATGAATGAATGAATGTCTATCTTTTACCCTTCTCTCTCTCTTTTTCTTTCTCCTCTTTCTTTGCTCTCCCATATATTCATACAATCATACACAAACACATGTACAATATATATATATATATATATATAATATATTATATATATATATATATATATATATATATAATATATGTATGTGTGTGTGTGTGTGTGGGTACGTATATATATATGCAAGTATATATGTGCGTATATATATAAATATATAATATATATATATATATATATATATATATATATATATATAAATATATAATATTATATATATATATATAATATATATAAATATATATATATTAAATATAATATATACATATATATAAACATTATAATATATATCATACACACACCACATATGCATATTTGGGAACAGGACGTCACCAACTGTGTAAACAACATGAAATACGAAAACGAACGCGTTAAATACGCAAACAACGATAATAAAATTGGAAGACAGGACAAGTAAACACAATGAATGACCCTTCATCAGTTGTCGGCTGTCTATCTACTTATTTCGTGCATTCAACGACAATATATATATATGTGTGTGTGTGTGTGTATCTTTGTAGCTCTCTCTCTCTATATATACATACATATATCATTTTTGTATTTATGTGAATTTCTGTGTTGAAGCTTATTCTGTTGTCTCTGGAGAGAACTTCTTCAGGCGGCAGCCATACCATCGGAGTTAAGGAGTTTAAAAAACAATATTTCCTCTTTAGATGGAGTACTGTTTTTGTTGAATCTGGACATACGGACCTCTTCATTATATATATATATATATAAAATACCAAAGAAGAAGAAACCCAAAATAGCTTCCAAGAAGAACAGCCTAAGAAATAAATAACTAGGATGGCCCATACGCGAAAGTACAATTAATTAAAAAAAGAGGCAAGCACTGAGACAAAAGGAGCCCAGACCTTAGAAATGGAAAGACGAGAGAGCAAACGTGTGTGTGTAAATTCTAGCCGTGCGGTGTTTTTGTTGTTATGGAGACGACGATGCAAATTACTCTTTTCTACACCTCAAACCGTGCACAACTTCCATGAAGCAGGACAAAATCTTCCCTACAAAGGGACCAAAAGATAAGACCCCAAAGGGTCACTAAAAGCTTATCACCTGTATGAAAACGAAAATAAGGTGGTGTAGTGCGCTCTATATCCAACGATCAGCCTTATCCAGATGCCGTCATAATGGCTGAAACTGAGCAACCATCAATTTCAGAGCCGGAGCCATCCCCAACAATATATAAGACTATCACGTCCATTGGATCCAGGGTGGCCACCCCAGACATCAGCGCAGATTTCGTACCGATACTCATACTAAACTTTAGAAGGCTGTTACAACTCAATAACAGAACCAAAATTCCCTCCCTGGGAGATTTTATGGAATGCAAGTTTTCGGTTTGAAAAGTTGATCTGTATAGAGTTGGGGAATCTCCGACTGATTTTCTTTTGTGGTTGTTCATGATTTCTCCGTCACACGATCCTCCAAGTTGGTGGTTTGTGTGGTGCAGTTGTTAAATATTCAGAGGAGCAGAGGTCATATTACAGTCGAGAGAAGCAGTAGCGTGGTGAGGGGAGGAGTAATGGTAGATATTCCTGTCGTGTATATATATATATGTGTGTGTGTGCATGTGTGTGTTTGTGAATGTGTACGCGTCCTTGTGCTTGTGACATCCACCATCGTTGGCGAAGCAAAAGATACCGATGGCATCAGAGCAAGCCTCAAAAAATCATTACTGGAGTAGATTTTTTCCACTAAAATCTCTGCAAGACGGTGCCACAGCATAGCCACAGTCCAATGTCTGAAACAAATAAT
>NC_043003.1:4648213-4660713 GCF_006345805.1 Octopus sinensis
ATGTGTGTTAGGAAGAAGAAAATGACTGTTTCAGTTCTCCAGTCGACTTAGATTTAGTTACGAACATAGCCGAGTCCTTTTATTTCCAGTTAGGCAACAGTTTCAAAACACATATATACCGAAAGGTTTTTAATGTGCATAATTAAAATATTAGTTACTCTTGCCAAAATAAAATCGCTTTTAGTACTTCCTGCTTCAAATCAGGCACACACTATCTATTGCCGAAATAAATCCACCAGACTATTTAGCAAGATTTGTAGGACAAATCGCATTCCGAGGCATTTCACAGAATTTACAGTTAAGGACTCAAAAGGAAGGTGTGACCAGATAATAAACTTCTTGGATACCTCTACGTCACTCCCTTGCATTATCTGGAGATTCTAAGACTAGAAAAACTGAAACATAAAATAATGGTAAAGCCTTTCTTTATTTGCTCGGAGCGTGCAACAACATCCACATGCTCATATACACATATATGTATATGTATACACACACACACATACATACATACATACATGCATGCATACATACATACAACTTAATACTCACTCACAAACAGGTAGCAAATAGAGTGCTTTCACTTTTGGTGCCTCAATCGTCGCCAGGTGAAATAAATTTGACCTGCCCCCCCTCCTGTCCCAGATTTGTTCCAGTGAAACATCGAAAATATGTGAGAGATGGAGGAAGAGAGGCATCTCTAGCAATCGGGTGGTCCTTATTTTCAGCTGAGTACACTAGAGCAACGTGAAAAGAAGCATCTTATTCAGAGAGACAATTTTTTCCTCGGTCTCGCAGGCAATCGAACCGATAAACATATGGTCATCAGTCCAATATGCAATACACTAACTACTATATATAAATATATATATATCATGTTTCGTGTTTCACTATATATGTGTATGTGTGTGTGTTTAGAATCAACAGATGAGATCCAGAGATTCTCAATATAGAAAACATTTAGTAGCGCTCGAATGATTTTTATCCCTCTCCCCTGAAGACGGAGGCCAGATCTATCTAAAGTATATTTCCTTCCATTACTGTTTGCATATTCTGGTGAACTACATCTGCCAACATTATGAAGTAACTCCAAACCACCAGAAACAGCTGTTGGACTTGTAACACCATAATGTTCCTCCTGTAATTTCCGGTGTCCTTTGTATTCTGTGTAAGTTTGCCCATTTAATATATAGATATCTGTATATTTATACTTGAATATTCGTCTGAAAATTTTCAGTTTTTTCTTTCTATTAACATGTAAACATGTTATATACGGGACCCAACTGACTTTATTCGTTTATTTGCATCATTGTATCTATTTATGCATATATCTATATATCTATATATATATATATTATATATATGTGTGTGTAGAGGGAGAGAGATGTATATATATAATATGTATGTATATATATATAAAGTTTATCCAAACATGAAAATATAAAGAGAAAACACAATAACGCGAGGACGTGAAACAAGTATAATGTTATTGGACAGCCAGGAAAGGAAACAAAGAAGGAGGATTTAACGTTTCGAGCGGAGCTCTTCGTCAGAAACATAGGAAAAGGAAAGATCCAAGGAAGGGAAAACGGAGGAAAAACAATCGCCAACGGTACACACGCGATCACATATTGAATGGATTAAAGAGAGATGGTAGCCCCGTGTTACAGTTACCCTCGTTATTGTTAAAGTCACAGAAATGTGTGACTACCATCTCCCTTTAATCTAGTCTACACCCAGCACTGAGTTCATTTTCTATAATCAACAAAAGTTTCAATGTTGTAACAATTTACAATAACAGGAAGATAATAAATTCCGCCAGCGCCCTCTTCCACGACACCAATTCAGACACAAATTCAACACCATTCAAAGACTTGGTTTTGTGAAAGATACACTCAACGTCTTTGGTTTATTATTGTAAAACTATAACGAAATTGCCTTGGAGTCGTGTTCCATAGAAATATTTTGGTTATTATTATAAAACTAATGCATAATTGTCTTGGAGTTGTGTTTCTAAGAAATATTTAACCTAATACGATGGTCAAACCATAAAGTTAGCTTGAATTTTCAGTAAATTACGTAAATAAACGTTGAATATTCACTCGGGAGAAGACATCTCATTTCTGGCCAAGCATTGGATTATGTTTATATGATGTTGTTCAAGTTTTTATCTTTTGTATTTTGTTACCGTTTCTCTTATTTTAATCTGTTTTCAAAAGTATAATCTGGAGTTCATTTAAATTTTTTTCTGAATTATAAAAGAAAGTAATAAGGATGGAAGAGGTTACTGAAAATAAAATTAAACTGAAATGTATTTACAGCGAGGCTTTTGAAACTCGGACAAATTTAATTTGAAAAACTCATATATTTCAAGAATGCGTGTTGGTAAAATTACTGCCGTATTGATTTTTACAAATACGGTTAGAACCATGTAGAGCATGATAAATATTGTGTTTTCTTCACAAGATCTTAATCTAGGTAAAAACGCTCCTTATATTTTGTAAAGAAAAATTAGGTATTTAGAAGGAAGGTCAAAATTAATGTTTGGGATATGTGTGGCATAGGACGGTGCCATGAAGAATTTCTCATTGTAATCACATGATCGTGGTTCGAAAGAACAAAGAAAGAAAGAAAGGAGAGGCTTGGCCGAATACGGGTCACGTGGAGAGAGAAGTGAGAGAGGTAGAGAAAGTGGGATGGAAGAATTAGGGAGGGACGAGAAAAAAGAAAGGGGACAGAGTGAAGTGAAAGAGGAGGGAAGATGAGAATTAAGGGAAAGCCAGGAAATGTGAGGGAGGGGGAACGAAAGAAAGAAAAGTGGGAAGAACGAATTAAGTGTGAAGGGGCTGATAGAAATATATATATATATATATATATATAATTATATATATATATATATATATATAGATATATATATATATATATAATATATATATATATATATATATATATATATATATATATATATATATATAATATATATATGTATGTATGTATACAGACACATACATGTGTATATATATATATATATATATATATATATATATGCATATATTCATACGTATATGCACATACTTACATCTGTATGTGTATGTTATATATATATATATATATATATATATATATATATATATATATATAATATATATATGTATGTATGTATACAGACACATACATGTGTATATAATATATATATATATTATATATATATATATATGCATATATTCATACGTATATGCACATACTTACATCTGTATGTGTATGTATATATATATATATTATATATATATATATATATATATATAATTATATATATATATGCATATGTGGGCAGAGGACGTCACGAAACATGTACAACAAAAACGTACGAAGCACGAGTACATGGAACATGAACAATTCTTTCGAACAACGAAAGACAAATGGAAAACAAAACAAACAACATAAAGAACGACCCTTCATCAGTTGTTGGCTGCTTTTCTAGTCTCGCATTTCGAGCATTTAACAACAAAATACGCTTTCGATAAAACAGTTGTTTCCGCAAAGCAAATATAGAACTTATTTTCAAATACAAATTCGGTGTGCTGCGTTCCATTACATGATAAATGGAAAAATATATAAACAAACAACATAACGTATGCTGAATGTAAAAACGAACGGGAAACAAACACAGAAGGTCCGTAATTCTTCATCAGTTATCGACCAATAGGTAATGTTCAGTCTCGCACCTTTAACGATAAGACTTAGTTCTTCCCAATTGATGGTGCCCGCAAAAAAAAAAAAAATGCAGAGTGTGACTTAGGACGGTGGACGAAGACAAACAGTCGAATAAAATACGGCATTGGGGCCAAGGAGACGAGAATAGCAGGTAACGTCTAGAAATTGTCTTGAACGATGGGGAACGGAGAGAGAGAAACTTTGCGACTGATCAGCTATGGGACCTGTGTAAGAAAGTAAGGAAAAGGGGAACTGGCCGCTGGTCACGGGACAGCAGCAGGCAGAGGAGAAAGACAGCAGGGAGAAGGAGCGACTGAGAAAAAAGGAAAGAGATGAAGGGGCAGGAGAAAGGCTGGGAATACAAAAGGGAGAAAGAGAAAAGGAGTAAGTTTCCCGTTCGTTTTTACATTCAATGAACGATATCTTGAATGCCTCCATCTTTTATCTTGTACTTGTTTCAGTCATTTGACTACGGCCATGTTGGGGCACCGCCTTGAAAAATGAATAGTTGAAGGAATAGACGTCAGTTCGTTTTGCTTTAATGGCTGATACTTGTTCTATTTTATCCGTCAGTTTGTCGAACCGCTATGTTATAGGAACGTAATCACACACCAGGTGTCAAGTGACAGTGGGGAACAAACACTAATACATAGTCACACACGAACGCACACATATAGGAAGGGCTTTCAGCTTCCGTCTACCAAATCCACTTACAAGGACTTGGTTGGCGCCAGGCGATAGTGGAAGACACCTGCCCAACGTGCCACGCAGTAGGACTGAACCCAGAACCATGTGGTTGGGAAGCAAGCTTCTTACCACACAGCCACGCCTGCGCAATTGATAAAATGGGAATTACATTTTTTTCACAGAATCTCCCTCAGTTAAAATACCAGAATATGAGCAAATTGACGGAATTCCCAGTTGATCTATGTTTAGGGTTGCTTATGTCGCCTACATGAGAAGGGGTGGAAAATCTAGAGGGAAGGAAAAAGAATAGAGAAGGGTAAGCAGAAAGAAGGGAGAGAAGAGAGGGGGAGGGAGGGAGAGAAAAAAAGGGAAGACACACAGTAGAAAGACACCCATTTCATTCTCGCGATAAGGGTGATGAAATTTTTCAGGCTTCAATTCAAGGTAAGTACTCCTGGTCGATGTTGCTGTGCTCTTTAAAGATGCACTCAGCTATTGCCTTTCCATATTGAGGTTTCTCTGGACATGCGTAAGGTTTACTCGCCAAAATGGTGGCTGTTTCAAGTTAAGCTAACGTGCATCGCTTCGAAGTTTTACACGAAATACATACACACATATACATGTATCTGTGTGCGTGTATGTATGTATGTATGTATGTATGTATGTATGTATGTATGTATGTATGTATGTATGTATGTATGTATGTATGTATGTATGTATGTATCTATCTATCTATCTATCTATCTATCTAATGCAAACATGAAAACACAACGCGAGGACGTGGAACAAGTACAATGTTATTTGACGCTCAGGAAAGGAAAGAAAGCAGGATTTAATGTTTCGAGCGGAGCTCTTCATCAGAAACATAGAAAAAGGAAAGATCCAAGGAAGGGAAGAAGGAGAAAGAAAATCGCCAACGATACACACGCGGTCACATATTGAATGTGCATGTACCTATACATATGCATATGTGTATTTACAAACAGAGAGAGAGAGAGAGAGAGAGAGGAAAGGGGAGAGAGAGAGAGAGAGAGAGTCAAAGACTAAGAATGGTCAGTAGCGACATTGTCTGGGGAAGTGGTGTGGGCATCTTTTCTCTAAATTTGGCAGAAGACCAGGAATTCTGAGGGGAGGAGTAATCGAATATATTAACCCCAGTGCATGACTGGTATTTGATTTTATGAAACCGAGAGGGTAAAAGCAAGATTGACTTCAGCGATATTTGAAAGAGCGGGAAAAAATGGTGCCAAGTATTTTTTTCCCGAAGCACTAACGATTCTGCTAGCTCGACGCTATAATTATTATAATTCTTTCTACTGTTGGCACAACGCCAGTAATCTTGAGGGTTGAGGGATAGTCGAGTACAAGGACCCCTGTGCTCAACTGGGCTCTATTTCATCGACCACAAATGAATGCAAGGCAAAGTTAACCTCGGCAGAATTTGAACGTAGAATGTGAAAAGCCTGAAGAAATGGGGTTTAGCATTTTGTCCGACGCACTAGATTCTACCAGCTCACCATTATTTCTTTAATAATCGTAAAAGTAATGTACGTGTTTGTTATCTACTCACCGCGGTTGTTGACAAAATGTGTTGTGGCTTCTGACTCTTCTTCTGAGATTTTCGATGCAGATGTGTCCAAGAAAGGAGATCTTTTCTTTCGCCTCCTCCTTGAATATCGGTTTTTGACAAACTTTTTCCGTGAATATATAGAATTGTCCAACTCTGGTACAGAGAAAGAAAATATATTTGTTAATCAGAAGCAAAATAGCCAAGAAATAATGAACTGTTTTGTCATCTTCATAAACTATATATGGGTTTCAAATTTTGGCACAAAGCCAGCAATTTCGGAGGAGTTGGGGCTAAGTCGATTACACTGAACCAAGTGATCAACTAGTACTTATTTCATAGACCCCTGAAGGAGATGAAAGTTAAGTTGACTTCGGCGGAGTTTGAACTCTGAACATTAGGATACGAAATGCTGATAAGCATTTTCCCTCGGGGTGCTAACCATTCTTCCACCATTCTAATCACCACCTTTCATAAACTAGAAATGCATGTATGTTTCTAAGACACAGGGTTTTTTGCGGAGGGGTGAGCTTAGTTGGAACAATCTACCCAATATTTGACAGGTCTCTTATTCGCCCAATTCTAAAAAGATCGGGGCGAAATGAGAGCTCAGACCATTCTGCTGGAAGCTGAACTCAGAACATGGGAAAACATAACTAAATACAGCAGGACTTCGTCCCTGTCTGCACTCGGCCGATATATTTTCCCATAAAATATATATTAATTTCTCACATTAGCAGAAGGCAAGAAGTTTCGATAAGTAAAAGCATTATAAAGGATCAGTTCGACCCAGTATATTACTGGTATTTCTTTATAAAAATGTCCCTGTTCTTTAAGTATCAAAAACTAAGTCGGATTCGGTGAGATTTGAACTCACGATACAGCGTGTTAAGCCCTCTGTTTATACATCCATATCAAAGATATCCACCAAAAACAAAGCTGTCTGTTCAAATTTCCTTTAGCCATAGTTTAACGTGGGCTGTACCATATAACATTTACGATGCTTGATCAATAAGTATCTGGACTGTTGCCATAGTAACAAAGCTAAAGCCCGCAGAGTTAAGCCGTTTGGCACAGATTGACTTTGAAGTCTATTGTCTATGTGCATTAAGTTGTAGCGTTCTAGCTCACTTTCACTGTTTACAGCAGTGCTTGGAAGGAACGTGTGTAGCGTGTGATCGTCGCACTGACCATGACAGAGAAAGTTGTCATGGCGATACCTGGTCAGAGGCCTACGAAAAATTGTAGAAAGTGTATGGAGAGGAGTGTATGAGCCGCACATATGTGTACGTTTCTAAGTTAGCACCTTACCCACAAAAAGCAAAAAAAATATCGATATTGACCAACGTTCTGGGAGACCCGCAACTAGCAGAACTGAGAGAAATATCGCAGATGTGCGTGAACCTGTGAGGGTAAATCGTCGAATCAGTGAGTTATGAGAGGATGTGCAGATTAGTTACGGTTCAGTTCAGTCCATTATCACTGACGATTTGTGTATGAGACGCATGTCTGCCAAGTTTGTACCAAAACTGCTTTCAGCTGACCCAAAAGACACTCGGTTTTCAATTGCACAAGATCTCCTTGATTGTGTCGAGAACGATGAAAACCCTTTGAAAACTTTGTGTAAGCCTCTGAGCGGGTATCACTAAGCTTTTGGCAAAATTTGACACAGATTCTCTGCTCAGCTTTCTCTGTCATGGTCAATGCAACGATCACACGCTACACACCTTCCTTCCAAGCATTGCTGTAAACAGTGGAAGTGAGCTAGAACGCTAAAACTTAATGCACTTAGACAATAGAGTTCAAGGTCAATCTGTGCCAAGCGACTTTACTCTGTGTGCTTTAGCTTCGTTATTATGGCAACAGTGCGGATACTTATTGATCAGAGCACATGTTAAGACAGAAGCTTATTTCAAGGTTTGCTGTTGAGATTCGCAGATCCAGAGACCACATCAAATTTTGTATTAGAGTTGTGAAACAATATATAGATTACAGTGATGTTTTATATACATTGTTATAATTTATTGCTGTTTCAAATGCATTTATGCATTCAGAAAGCATCTGTAGCATTTGGGAAGCAAATTGCAGTGTAACAAAGACCAAGCTGAGCTTTTACATAGCTTGCGTACTAACGGTTCTATTGTACTCTTCTGAAACGAGGATAAGACAGCGTAGGCATCACAAGTTGCTTGAGCGCTTTCATCTAAACTCTTTGTGACACATACTCAGCATCAAGTGGTTAAGTAATAGACCTGGCACAGAAGTCCTTGCAAAGGTAGGATGCACAAGCATCCAGTCCTTAATTATATCTGCTTAGATGCGTCGGGCAGGCCATGTTGTGCATATGGAAGATAAAAGGATACCAAAGCAGCTGTTCTACAGTGAACTGTGCACTGGAAAGCGTCCTCAGCAAAAGGACTTGAAAAATGCACGTAGACTGCATAAAAGGTCACCTAAAAGAACTGCAGATCAATGTAAAGAACTAGTTTTGGAAAGAGCTAAGAGCTAAATGGAGGGAGCGTTTACAGGAAGATTGCAAACCTCCTTTTGAAGGGGGTTGCATTGAACACAAAATCCTAAATTGCTGGTTTTGGAGGCGCTTTCCTCAGAACTTCAACAAGAACATAAAATGTTCTTTTCTACTCTAGGCCCGAAATTTTGAGGGTGGGGCCCAGTCGATTAGATCGGTCCCCGTGCACAAATAGTACTTAATTTATCGACCCCGAAAGGATGAAAGGAAAACTCGACCTCGGCAGAATTTGAACTCAGAACGTAGCTACGGGCGAAATATCTCTAAGCACTTCGTCCGGCTTGTTAACGTTTCTGTCAGCTCGCCGCCTGAGAACATAGAATGTTAGAGGTGTGAAGCATGTTGCCATAAAATGCTTTCCAAGGCTGAGTATGTCAACCATCTGAAGTCCGATGAAAGATAAAATGTATGCAACGTCCTTCCTCATAGACAGGGCGATTCGACATGTGGGAGTATGTGAAAGGGCTTGCAAGTTGGTTTCGTGCTGGAAGACACACGTGGCCGTTCACAGGGACCATATCTCACAGAGTGATCCAATCAGTCCAGTGAAAGTAACAAGTTTCTTCTATCAGCTATGCTTCAAATTGTGCAGATCTGCAGTGGGCCTAAACAGTCACCTGAGAGGTCAAGGACGGAAGGCCGGAAATGTATGTATGCATGCACAAAGGCAAAAACATCACCAAAGCTGCTGGCAGAATCTTTAGTATTCTTAAAGGTATTTCGTTCGTCTTCATGCTCTGAGTTCAAATTCCACCAAGGTCGACATTGCTTTTCCATTTCAGGTTCCACAAAATAAGTATCAGTAAAGTACGTGTACTCTCAAAATGTCTGCACACCGTAGAAATTGATGGCCTTGTGCCAAAACTTGAAAAATATATATAAATCAATGCCTTAGATTTAATCATGTGGTGAGCAGCTGTCCGAAAATGTCAGTAAAGTAGGCCCTTCCTATGTGCTGTGGTGCTCTCTGAGAGTGCATGTGTGTGCGGGTCTATGTGTGTTCACACCATTCACTGTGTTCTATATTTCTCTCGAATGTTCTCTTCATGTAAACAGTTCTGATATATATTTATAAAAGCGCGTTTGCATGTGAGAGTATATGTGCGTATATGCATGCACATACATACATATATACTCATATGTGTCTACGCGCACACACATATATGTACTTATATTCTTGGGATTAATAATCTGATACAATCCACCGTTTCATTTTTTTATTATGAAGCACACTATTGTTATCCGCCATGGCAGCTGATAAGAATAAGATCCAAAATTTATGGCGAAGGAGACCTCATATGCACGATTGTATAGCATAAGTACGTATAAGAAATATTTATGATATCATTTCCAGCAGCACACGTGAATAGAAAGAGTTCACAATTTGATATTCTCGAATGTGTTCCTCAACCTTTATTAATGTTACATAATCAATTTACATTATTAGATTATCACAACGATTGAAAACAGAGATTAGATGCAATTTAATTTTTCCATTTCACACACCGCACGTAAGGCGCGTTTTATTCTTACAGATTTATGGTAAATTCTGAATTCCTTCTAAATTAACAAAACGTTTTCTTCATACCAAAGATATCATAAAATATATTTCCTGGAAGAAAGTGTCGTATTTTTTTCCCCTTCGAATTCGTTTTCTGTGTAACAGTTGTCTGTTTTTCTACCTGTAAACCACAAAAGAGTAGAATCGGTGCCACTAAAACGGTATTGTGTCGATTCATTTCTTCGTATCAGACTTTGGTTCCACCCTTAATGGAGCACTAATACCGACATTTTTTCAACGATTTTATCACTAGCAGTAAAAGACAACATGGTTAAGTCTATCTTAGAGTAAAATGATTCCATGGTTCGAATTATATACCGGGCAATATTTTTGTTAAACTAATCAACATTTGTTCGGTCATGATATGTCGATACACGCGCGCGCACTCCCAAGCACACACACACACACACACCACACACACACACATACACACACACACATTCACACACCACACACACACACACACACACACAAACACAAACACAGAGGCTTTCTTATTGCATGCGTGCATCAAATATAGGAACAATCGTAATTTATGAGCCAGTAAGTTGGTTCGACTCATTAGAAATGGCGGTTATCGTCCTAAACATTCACCCTTGTGTTGCTATAAAGAAGAACTCAATAAGTGCTGAAGTCCTACGAGATAAGCACAAGGGGAATAAGGGGAAGCCTATGCTGTAACGGCTCAGCAAGTAAAACAGGGCAGGGCACCAGAGATTTTACTCTCCCTAGCTTTTAAAATCTTTGTAGGGAGTCTTTTATTGAAGACATGCCATCAACAAAACTCCAAACGAAAGGAAAGAATGCGCCAACACAAAACATTTGTAAATTATTGTTAAAACGTTTTAAGTAGTAACAAATCCTCCTCCTCCTCTCATCAGCTCCACCGCTGCCGCCACCACCACCACTACCACCATCACAATCACCACCGCTACCGCTACTCAGTGTGCTAAAAGGTTAAACAATAGTTTCTTCCAGCATGGACCAATAACCAATCATCGACAATAAGGGACATTTCTTAACTGACAGGAAGTTGATATCAGCTGTAACCCTCTGACCGGAAGTTGATCTCTACATTAAACCGGTGTCATTTTAATAGCCTTTTGTTTTCACACAACTTCTTAGCTTTCTAGTCGACAGCATTGCGCTGCCTCACTTTCCACACATAGAATAATACTATTTACATACATCCACCATAGTATGTACATACATACATACATACTTAAACATGTATGCGCGCACCACACACACACATATAAACGTATTCAAATGTCTACGTATGTATATCAATGCATATAGATACACGTATAAGCTGTGTATACACACACACACACACACACACACACACACATATATATATATATATATATATATATATATATATATATATATATATATTGAGAAATGAGGTCGCCAGAACTTTGGAAAAATAATTTTTTTTAATGTAGTTATTATTATTCGCGTTTTTCGAACTTGTCAAATAAAATTTTCTTCTGAATGTACAAACAAGTTCGAAAAACGAAAGAAAGCGGTAATAATAAGGACTAAATAAAAATAATATTTGTCCAAAATTCTGACGTCCTCCTCTTTTTTCAATATTCAATATCTGTACACCATTTCTAACACTCTATACACCCACCACATATAAATACACACACACACACACACACCACACACACAACACACACACACACACACACAACACACACATATATATAATATATATATATATATATATATATATATATATATATATATATATTCATGTACTTATGTGTGTATACATATATAAATATAATAAATATGATATATATAATAAAAATAATATATGTGTACGTATATAGGCGCAGGAGTGGCTGTGTGGTAAGTAGCTTGCTAACCAACCACATGGTTCCGGGTTCAGTCCCACTGCGTGGCATCTTGGGCAAGTGTTTTCTGCTATAGCCCCGGGCCGACCAATGCCTTGTGAGTGGATTTGGTAGACGGAAACTAAAAGAAGCCTGTCGTATATATGTATATATATGTGTGTGTGTGTTTGTGTGTCTGTGTTTGTCCCCCTAGCATTCCTTGACAACCGATGCTGGTGTGTTTACGTCTCCGTCACTTAGCGGTTCGGAAAAAGAGACCGATAGAATAAGTACTGGGCTTACAAAGAATAAGTCCCGGGGTCGTTTTGCTCCACTAAAGGCGGTGCTCCAGCATGGCCGCAGCCAAATGACTGAAACAAGTAAAAGAGTAAAAGAGTAAAGAGTATGTGTGTGTGTGTGTGTGTGTGTGTGTGTGTGTGTGTCTGTGTGTGTGCGTGTCTATCTCCATATAAATGAGTGTGTGTATATAGATATTTGATTAGAAACTAAGAAGTCTACTTGACTACCAGTAATGAACAATCGTAATTTGGAGTTAAATGGTTGGCAATAAGAAGGGTGTCTAGGTTTCTTTAAAAA
>NC_043003.1:4665713-4705713 GCF_006345805.1 Octopus sinensis
TTAGAACGAGAATATCTGAAATAAACGCGACTACTATCACAAACGAGAATACTGAAATAAAACCCGGCCAGTTAAAAAAATTATATAAAAGAACCGGATAAATAATCCAGAATCCTTGTCCGGCGCCCCATCGATCCCAAAATATAATCAGTTTGTGCCAGTCACGAGGCCAAACATCCCTGAAAGTTTCATTTAAATCCATCGAGCGGGTCTTGCGATATTTTGTTCATGGACAAACAAGTATGACTGAAAACAATACCGCCGCCTTCGTTAAGGCGGAGGTAATATAATGATGTGTACCTCTTTTAGAAGCTCCTTTACACTACAGGTCGAATGGTATTCGCTGAGGGATTTTTTCTAAGAGAAGAATAATATTCTCTCTTGAAACTTCGTTAGAAAAATGCCATTGAACCGAGTTTCAAGTGACTCCATCATACGCGAAATTTTGGTCTGATTCTGTCTCATCTTTGGCAGATGTTGTCTCGGATATGTGTACCTAACTTTGCTCAATGTATATTTATATTGAAAATCTACCTAGAGAAAATATCTTCTCAAAGTCAAAATCTTGTAACTAATCCCTTCTACCTATTAATTATTTTAAAATTTGGAAGTAAATATGAATAGGTTCGGAGATTCTTGTTCTCTTCTAACGTTTTACGCGTCAACTTGGGATTTGAACGATGTTAGAGAACGGTGGAATTATTGGCGCGTTACCTGACATTTTTCGAAAGAGTTCAGACTTTCGGAATAGTTTGTTTTGCATCGGAGGACAGATTCCTACACCCGCCCTTCATATACACACAAACATACAAACATATTCAGCTGTTTCGGAATTTTCAGCTTCTATATCCTGATCTTTTACTCTTTTACTTGTTTCAGTCATTTGACTGCGGCCATGCTGGAGCACCGCCTTTAATCGAGCAATTCGACCCCGGGACTTATTCTTTTGTAAGCCCAGTACTTATTCTATCGGTCTCTTTTGCCGAATCGCTAAGTAACGGGGACATAAACACACCAGCATCGGTTGTCAAGCAATGCTAGGGGGACAAACACAGACACACAAACACACACACATATATATATATATATATACATATATACGACAGGCTTCTTTCAGTTTCCGTCTACCAAATCCACTCACAAGGCTTTGGTCGGCCCGAGGCTATAGTAGAAGACACTTGCCCAAGGAGTAATTCCCATTTAAACTAATAATTGGTGCACGTGGGTTTTTTGAGTAAATATGCAAGTGACAACCATTTTAAGCTCGGGTTTTCAGAAAAATAAATCAATCAACTCGCACATTAGAAATGCAATCTGTAAGCGGAACAGTAAAACTATGCAATACTTTTTTCAAGTTCAAAATGTGAAATTGTCTTCGTTACCTACATTCCAAAGACAGAACTTTGCATTTTTGTTGGAATCTAGCTCCTTCCTCAGATAAAGAATTGAAATAATTAAAAACAGAAGAAAACGTACATACAGATAGACATACAGACACATACTACTGTTTCGTTAAGCTAAGATCAACATAAAACGTATTCCATCCAGCGAGAGATAAATATCATTTACTGTACACAGTACAAAGATACGAGCTTCTAATAGTTTCTTGCCTTGGTGACACGTGTCTAAGCGAGATTTTATATGACGCCTTGGAGACACAAAAGCAAGAAACTGTTAGTAGCTCGTATCTTTTTACTGTATGCATTAATTGATGTATTTGTGTGTACACACACACATACACATACGCGCACGCATACATACAGGAAAATGAGTTGCCTTGAGGGTATAAAATAGATAAAAATGTTGAAAGTGCCGTTTGATGAACATCCACGTTATGAAAATTCACTTACTTTAGTGGTTTTGGAATTTCTTAATTTGTTCGATTTTCAAAAATAATGAAATATGGAGGGGTTCAGCGCAGATACTTTGTGCTGCGATTCTTCTCTTGAAGGTTTCAAATTTCTCTGACGGTTTCAAATTATAAGCATTATTATAGTGACCTCAGATCTTCTGTTAGCTCTTCATGTATGTGTATGCGTGCTTGTACGTATACATGTGTGTATATATATATGCATGTGTATATGTATAAATATACTTCAGTATGTATGCATGTATACTCATATTTACTGAATGGATAAGAGCCTAACATCCCGTTATCGGGTCTGTAGATTCGATTCCACGAAACGAATCTCTGAGCAAGCGTCAACCGAATTCTCTTGAATATAATATTTGTTGATGGGATCTGTGTGAACGTGTTTCGAACAAACTGCGCCTGTCTCGAGGTGAGGTTGAAGTTAATCCAACGCCCGATTCGCGTCTTGTTTCTGCTCCTTGGGGGATTTTTTTGGGGGGGAGTCTAGTTTGGTGTAGATATCTGCACAAATTATCTAACCCGAGAACAACTCGAAGATTGAAAAACTTCACTCCCTGTTATAGAACTCATAAATTCTGAGGCCCTTACTCGTATCAGGGACTGAGATTTCACAATAAGATATTGGAAGGTTCTCTTCGTCATTTAACTAAAAATAAGATCAATGAGATGAAATTAGAAAAGAACAGTTTCTCTACTTACGTTGCCCACGTGGGAAAGGACTGCAACCGCTTCCTCTTGGAGCTATGAAATCTAATCCGTCTCCTTTAACACATTCTATTTCCAAACGGGATCGCCTCCATTCATGTTCACAGACATCCTGAAACGAAGAATTCATAAACGAACGTTAAAGATACAGAGTAACAGATTAAATAGAAACAATTGGCACATCATGAACATGGAACCTACGATCCCAGCATTTTGATGACATTGAAGGTCCTCAGTCTTTAGGTCTCTTTACAATTAACATATATATAGCGGATCTATTTCTAGCATAGGGGTGTCCACATAGTGGTTTCCCTCTAATATGTATATAATGCAATTTTACTGAACCTTCAGTTCTTTTTATATGCTAGACCACTGGTGTGAAATCTATGTTAATTAAATTAATATCTAATTTCTTACCCTCATTTTAAATTCATATATATATAAATATATATATATATATATATATTCTGTCATACAGACACACACGTGTATGTGTGTGTGTGTGTATTTGTGTATATGTGTGCTTGTAATTGTTTCATGTAATCGTTTTGTGCTCTTGTAAGAATTTCCTGTCCCCTATAATCACCAGCTGAAAAATGAGAGATTTCTCACGACCCCCAAAAGGGAGCGTCGTAATGTGAAAGAGGGAAAAACGCAACGGTATTCACCCCCCCTCCCGATTCTTTATGTTCTGATGTTCTGAGTTCAAATTGAACCGAGGTCAAGTTGGTTACCAAACCATTCAGGGTCGGTAAACTAAAATACGACAGTCAATTTCAAATACAAACCCACGTCTACAAAACTGTTGCCTTAAATTCTGGTCGAAATTCTTATCTTTGCCAAAGATTTCTTAGTTACACACATTACATATAAAATACAAACAGAAGAAAAAAAACTGATTATTCTAAACTAAATATTTTATCTAAATATTAACTCTGAAAAATCTTATAACAATATTGTATTTATTTTTTTAATAATTCCTGGCTCATTCTCATTCTCCCCTACTCTCTCTCTCTCTCTTTCCTATTTCTCATTATCACTGTCTTTCATCTGTACTCTGAGACATTTAAACAAACACTCAAACACAAACATACATGACAGATGAACAGGAAATATATATGTTTACACATAAGTATATACATATGTATAGACATACACACACACACGCATATATATATATATATATATATAAATATATATCACGTGATCACGTGACCGACCAGACCATCAGATGTTGCTACACATCGCTGGTCATAATGCGTTCGCATTGTTTTAGCCTTCGAATGACGCCACCCCGCTGGCTAAGCCAGCAGGCCAATATATATATATATATATATATATATATATATATATATATATACATACATATCTATTTCAGTATCTGCATGCATATACACAGACAGGCGAGACAGGCTGAGATATCTCATTGTTTGTTGCCCAACAACGTCACAGAAATCAGTCTCAGACAGAAAATCACTTTCCGTTTGGAATAATGTTCCTCTGAATATCCAAAAAAGAAACTCGGAGTAATGCTTCTTCAAATTCCATATGGCCCGAAACACACTGTTTACATCACTCCGTTTCTTTCACCCTACACACACCTGTATACATAAGGAGAGTGTACAAAACAAACAGATGTATTAGTATAACGCTCAGGAATAGAGAAAGTATTTTACGTTTCGAGCCTACGCTCTTCCACAGAAAGGAAACAGAAACAAGGAGGCACACACACATATAATAATTGGCACTCCGTCGGCTACGACAAGGAAGAGTCCAGGTGATCCGATCAACAGAACAGCCTGCTCGTGAGATTCCTGTGTAAGTGGCTGAACACTCCACAGACACGTGTACCCTTCACGTAGTTTTCAAGGGGATTCAATGTGACACAGAATATGACAAGGTCGGCCCTTTGAACCACAGTTGCAACTAATTTTTGCCAGCTGAGTGGACTGGAGAAATGTGAAATAAAGGGACTTGTTCAAGGACACAACGCAGCCGCCGGGAATCGAATTCATGACCTTCCGATCGTCAGACGAGTGCTCTAACCACTGAGCAATACGCCTTAATTCCGACACCCCCTCATACATACACGTATATATATATATGAATTTATATATGTACATGAATATATATATGAGCATATATTTACACACACATGCATAAATATATGAATATATATATCTACATATATTGCCACACATTTGCATATATATATACATATATATATTCATATACACACACACATATATATATATATATATAAGTATATACATATATACATATATATATTCATATACACATACATATATATATATGGATATACGTACATATACATATATACGTGTATATATATATACATATATGTATACATATATACATATACACACGCATACACAGGTATACGCTCACATGCACGCGCGCGCACACAAATATATATACATTTAATAATATTTAAACAGGTGAGTAGAGAGAAAATAATTCACCATCGCCGCCACACAAACAACTATATTAAATTAAATTTGTGCAATATTTTTGTGAAATAATGTTTGTTGAATATCTTGAGTTAAATGTAATAAGTTCAACATTCGTATCTAATATATGTACATACGTAGGGAGAAGTGTGCATAGATACATAAACATATATGTATATATATATATATATATGTATGTATATATATACGTACACACGTAAGTACACTGTACATATACTCAATTATGTTCAATAAATTTATATGTATGTTTGTGTATACACATATGCATATATGCCTACATAAACATACGCATTGATGCATCGATGCCTACGTATATATTTATAAATATATATATAACATATATATATATATATATATATATATATATATATATATATATATATATAGATCTATATATATATATATCCTCTCTATATAAATGTATATATATATATGTGTATATATGTATATTATATATATTATATATATATATATATATATATATATATATATATATATATATATATATATAAGTATATATATATATATATGTATATATGTATATATATTCTATGTATGTAAGTACATATGTATGTATTTATTACATAATTTAGAGATGCGATAATGACTCAGGGCCTAGCTTTTCGTGTTATTGTATCATGTCGGCATATGTAAGATAATATAATAATAATAATAATAATAATAATAATAATAATGATGATGATGATGACGATGATGATGAAACTAATAATAGCAATAACATTAACGATATTAACAACGACAGTAACAATATTAATGGTAACAATATTAATGATAATAATAATAATAACCTTAACGTCGATAATGATAACATCATGACTACTAATAATTATATTTTGTATACATACGTTCATACATATATACGTAAATATATGCATATATGTACATAGATGCATATGTTTGTGCGCGTGTGTTTTTAACGATATACTATAAATATCTTCACTATAACAACATACATTTTTATGGGTGTGAATGTTAGAATGTTAGAAGTGTTTGTACGTGAGAGTGAATATATATATATGATATATATAATATATATATATATATATATATATATATATATATATATATATATATATATATATATGTATATGCATGTATATATAAATATATATATATATATGTATATGCTATATAAATAAATAATATCTATATATATATATATATATATATATATAACTATAAAGAATATATATATGTATATGCATGTTGTATATAAATATATATTTATATATATACATGAATATATATATGTATATGCATGTATATACATGAATATATATATATATGTATATGCATGTATATAAATATATATATATATATATATTTGCATGTATATAAATATATATATATGCATGTATATATATGCATGTATATATATGCATGTGTATACACGCACATACACTCACACACACACATATGTGTGTGCATATCCATGGAGCAGTATACACTCCGCTGCTCTCCTTCAACGATATCTAATAATGTTTATCAATGTTTCTCGCTATCAGAAACGCTAAATGAATATCATTATATAACCTGATTATATTAACTCAGTCAGCTAATTAGCTTTCTCAATGACATTAGATTAACTCTCTCTCTCATCTTACAGGCACGCACATACACACACTCACCCGCACATACATATACACATAAACATACATACATATACACACACTGCATATATACATTTGTCATTTATTCTCCCTCTTTGTCGTTTCTTCTCTCTGAGTCTCTGTGTTTGTGTCTGTCTCCTTCTTTCTACATCTGTAACATCTGTAACATCTGTTTATATTTCAGGATATATGCCTTCTTTTCTATTTCTCACTGTGTGCGTATTATGCATGCATACATGTATGTATGTATGTATATATGTATGTATGTATGTTGGCATGTGTACATGTCTGCGTTTATATATTTCTGTATGTATGTATGTGTGTATGTGTTTGTGTTTATGTGTGTATGCGTGTATGTATGCAGATATGTATGTATACGTACATGCTTATAAATTTACATACATATATGCATATATTCATATGCATGCATTTATATGCATGTACACATGTATATATATATGCATATGTTTATATATATATATATATATGTATATGCATGTACATATGTATGTGTGTATCTATATATAAAAACCAGCAATATACATACATATATGTATGTATATTGCAGGTTTGTATATGGTTTGTATATACATATATATATGTATATATATACAAACTATATATATATATATGTGCATATATATACACACATACATATGAGCAAGCATATACATACATATGTATACATACATATATAATAACATACATATATACATATATATCGTTCGACATTTATGTATACATACATACATACATATATATATATACATATGTACGTACATATATTTATCCATACATGCACACACATATATGTGTGGGGGTGTATGTAAGTATGTAAGTATGTGTTTGTATAGATGCAATCATGTCTGTGAGTGCGTGTCTAATCATACACACACATAAATGAATTAATAAATTCAATAAGATATATATATATATATATATATATATAAATAAATGTCATTTAATTTATTTATTTATTAAAACATTAATTTATGCACACTCACAAACACCCCCATAAATATATGTACACATATATGTATATATATAAGGATCTGTATATATTTAAGCGTTTTCGTTAGTAAATGCGTGTCTGCCTATGTATCTGTATACGTATGTATGCATGTATGTGTGTATATATATATATATATATATATAATATATATATATCTGTGTATGTGCACGTATGTATTCATGTATGTATGCATGTATGTATATATGTAAGTATGCATGTATGTGTGTGTGTATGTATATATGTGAATGTATGTATGTATGCCTGTGTATATGTATACTGAAACGTGTATATAAGGAAGTTCTCTTCCTGATTGTATTTTAAACATTTTGACGGCCATGTTTTGATCGTTGAAACGTAAGAATCTTTCATTTTTCTGTTAGCAAATATTTGCTGAACTATGCAACTTTTGCAGTGTAAGAGGGTCTTTTTCACTTTAGCTTCCCTCGGTGTCATCTGTTGTTTAACGATTATTCAAAGGCCTTTCTCTCTAGCTCGCCATATTGCTACTATTTCTTGATCCAGCCGCTTCGTTGATCTTCGGTGTAAATGTGAACGTGTATTTGCGACCTTGCACTAGCCAACTCCTCATCACTGGTCTACAAATATTTACCATTTACAGTGGTTTTCTTACAACAATGATGTCACCTGGTCAGCTGGCTTCCATACCAAAGTATGCTTGCATTATATAACACACAGGATACAATGGCAGTTTGTTATATTTTATGTAGTTGTATGGCAATTGTACGCAGTACATTGTTGGCTGCCATTAGCAAATAGTCCGACAACAAATATGGTCTTCAGGGTTGTGGGAGAGGGAACGTCAAAAATTGAAATTATTTAAGTTAAAATGAGATATAGTGTCCATAAGTGTTGATAACTCTGGTACTCTCTCTTTTGAACGTAAGCAAATATATTTGGAAGTTGTGGGACGAAGAGCAAAACAGCAAAGCTATGCTCGCACATTAATGTATACTTGTTTCTGTAATTTATTAAAACAAAATCCAGCGTTGAGCAATTAAATACTTCTTCGACAACATCTTGTTGCTTTTCGATGCACTCCTTCCATCGGCTCTCAAGATTATTTATTCCATCGGGGAGGTTTATCGGTTGGTCGCGCAGCCATTTATGCCCTGCTTCCTTCGCTTCATCGTCCATAGATAATTAACGATCTCATAAAGGATGTTTGAACGGTCAAAAGAGATAACAGTCGCAAGGAGGGAGATCTGGACTATATATAAGGCGGCGAGCTGACAGATACGTTAGCACGCCGGGCGAAATGCGTAGCCGTATTTTGTCTGCCGTTACGTTCTGAGTTCAAATTCCGCCCAGGTTGACTTTGCCTTTCATCCTTTCGGGGTCGATGAAATAAGTACCAGTTACGCACTGGGGTCGATGTAATCGACTTAATCCCTTTGTCTGTCCTTGTTTGTCCTCCCTGTATTTATCCCCTTGTGGGTAGTAAAGAAATAGGTATATAGGGTGTTTCAGCAACAACCTGATTTTCAGTAGTTTCAACGGTGTGGCGGTCGGATGCGGGCATGAATTTTCGTGCACCAATAACATTTAGTTTGGCAATAAAACTCGGCGTTTGATGCGAATTGCTGGTTAAAGTTTGTTGATAACCTACGCTTGTGACTGTAGACCCCCTTTTCCAGATAATGTTCCAATATAAGTAATTTTGCGTCCCCCACAAACGGTTAGCATCCCTTTTTCTGGGGAAGATTGAGTCTCGAATCTTTTTTCGCTGGCGATAACGGGTATTACCATTCCATACTCTGCCTTTGGACTCTGGCTGAAAGTGAAGGGCCCAGGTCTCATCTCCTGTGACTATTCTTCCCAAACGAGCTTCATCTTAATCGTTATAGCGGTTGAGTAAGCTTTGAGAGATCTCCCAGCCCTCCATTGCGCCAAGGTGCTTCAGTACACTATCTTGGTTCCCATCTCTCAGAAAGTTTATAAAAGTGAAGCTTTTTGTGAATGATTTCGTATGCAGAATTATGACGAATTTGCAGAGAGCATGCCATTTCATCGGTGGTCACTCGTCGGTTCGCCAGATCCATCTTTAGAGATGATTGAAGTTTTCACATCAGTCTTAGAGATTAATGGGCATCCTGTTCCCTCTTCATGCTTCTCGCTTGTTTGGCTATTCTCGATCTATTCACACAGTTTTACGTGATAAGAGCGCTGTCCTTGTATTGTACGGAAAGCCTGCGATGAATTTTAGTCCCTGACACAACCTCGGACCAGAGAAATTGGATTACTCATCTCTGTTCTTCTTTGCTGCGCAAAAGCAAGCAGAACGGTCGTGCTTATTCTGTAACGCAAGAAAGGAAGCTGACGACAAGAATACCATGTTTTCGCATGGGAGCGCTGAAGGTAGTGCAGCCAACCTAAAGGTGAATGCATTGCATATATATATATATATGTGTGTGTGTGTGTGTGTGTGTGTGTGTGTGTTGTGTGTGTGTGTGTGTGTATGTATGTTTGTGTGTGTGTTAGTCTGTGATACAGGATGCGAGGGGTAAATTGTCGCGATTTTATAATTATAATTTCGTGCATGCGCAATGTTTGTTTTTGATTTTATCGACTACACAGTATAGTAGGGTCAGTTGGGTCCCGTCTGTGAGAAAAACAGCACCATAACGCAATTCAGTCTGCCAGAAATTTGGAAACAACTTGCTGTACTGCTTGGCATTCATGCCGGACGCTCCGATAGGAACATTTCAGTGTTTAGGGTATCAATCTGAGGACCCTGTAATATATATATATATATATATATATATATATATATATATATATATATATATATATATATAGATATATATATATATATATATATATATATATGTATGTGTGTGCGCACGCGCGTTTCGCCTCGATTTGACTAGGTACCTCAATCTGATATCGTGTATAACGTTGCCTTCGTTTTGCTTGAAAGTGCGACTGGCTAGACTTGGTTGAAAATCTTTTGTGGTGATGAAACTTTGATTTGAATTTACCTCCAACAGTATCTATGCAACACTTCTTTTCACCTGTCTGATTTCTTTTTGCAGATAACTCAGAATATTCGAGGTGTTGTCAAAAGGTTTCTAGACTAGTTCTGTAGCATGCCAACAGATGTCAGCACATGTTTCCGTGCGCATTGAGAGCTAGCAATGACCTTCATGAAGCACTTTGTCGAGAGATATAGCTGTGTTTACTTCGTAAGTTGGGAAATTTGTGTTTTTGTGATCTCGTTTTTGCTGTAGTCTACGATTTCGTTACAGGCAGGAAGTTGGAACAACGAGCCAACGTGAAATTTTGCGTTAAACTTGGTAAGACTGCTATATTTTGAATGCCTAGTCTAAGAGACGAAAGAGCGTTTGGTAGGAGAACAATTCCGATTGACCTGTAAAGTAGGTCTGTTGGTGACGAGTGCATTCATGTTGGAAATATTAATATAACGGGACATTTACTGAATCATTCCAACATTTATCAGTAAATGAGAAATGCGAATGTAAAAGGACCAAGAATGAAGACTTCTTTAGCTACAAACCTAAACAATGTCAGCTTGTGGTGTGTGTCACTGGATCCAAAAGAAGCTACATGAAATCTTTCATGAAGTAAATTACGACATAAAGGAATATTCCCGTTACTCACCCTTCCATTGTGATACCCAGACTTAAATATTTATTTCTTTATTGCCCACAAGGGGCTAAATACAGAGGGGACAAACAAGGACAGACAAAGAGATTAAGTCGATTACATCGACCCCAGTGTGCAACTGGTACTTATTTTATCGACCCCGAAATGATGAAAGGCAAAGTCGACCTCGGCGGAATTTGAACTCAGAACGTAACAGCAACGAAATACCTATTTCTTTACTACCCACAGGGGGCTAAATACAGAGGGGACAAACAAGGACAGACAAATGGATTAAATCGATTACATCGACCCCAGTGTGCAACTGGTACTTATTTTATCGACCCCGAAAGGATGAAAGGCAAAGTCGACCTCGGCGGAATTTGAACTCAGAACGTAGCGGCAGACGAAATACTGCTAAGCATTTCGCCCGGTGTGCTAGCGTTTCTGCCAGCTCGCCACCTTTCTTTTTTGTTCCTTTTTTAACAACGGAGTTCACCCCCCGCCGCACCGGACTCTCGTGGAGCTTAGGTGTTTTTGCTCAATAAACATTCACAATGCCCGGTCTGAGAATCGAAACCGCGTTCTTACGACCGCGAGTCCGCTGCCCTAACCACTGTGCCATTGCATCTCCACTGAGGACGAAGTACCGGTAAGCATTTTAACCGGCACGGCAACAACTCTTTCTTCTCGCCATCTGGAACACAGTGTTTAATATTAGGAGGGTAGTCATTAGTCTTACTTAATCTTCGACAACTTTCGATAGTAAGGACTTTACAGTAGTAAAGCATTTGCAGATATTAGTTTACAGAAGAAAATTTTGCGCCATCTCTGCGTACCCAAATCCCGTAAAAGGTCCGGAAAAGTTATTTGATTCACACAAGATTGATCCATAATCGTTAACATTGTAGGCAAGACATTTCTGATGGAATTAATGTTATTTTCAAATCTTAAAAAAATTCAATATGGACATAACACCACATACTGATAAAACTAAATAAGCTGTATACCGCTTGAGAAAACAATTACTGGAATGAATGCTTAGATATATGCTGGTTTCACTTTGAAACGTGGGTGGGAAAGAGCAGATTGCAGGGACATAGAATTGCCAAACGGAGAGCAAACAGCAGACCCAAATGATACTAGGTACAAGTACCTTGGGATACTGGAACTGGACAATATTTTGCATAGAGAAATGAAAGACAAGGTCCACGCTGCATATTTGAAGTACCTCAAATTATTCTTGAAGACAAACCCCAACGCTTTCGAGATATCTTACAATCTTGGGGTATCACAAAAATTGGCTTTACTTAAAACTGAGCTCATACTGCGTAAAATACTGCCTGTCTGTTGGGACTTGACATACAGTACAAACCCCTGCTACACACAATATCTTGAAACTATATATATATACTGTACGACGTTTTCAATAATAATAATAATAATAATAATAATAATAACAATAATAACAATAATAATAACAATAATAATAATAATAGTAATAATAATAATAATAGTAAAGTTAATAACAATAATGTGCCCTGATGCAGTACCAGGCAGTGGTTCTCATGGCTTCTGATCTAAATTGATTGGAATTGTCATCATGTACATTGCTTTGTCTTGGTATAAAAGATGGGCTACAGCAAATATTCTGCTCAATACCACAGATTTGCTTGTCAGTTGTTTGACCTTAACTAGCTGAGCATGTGCCTTGGTGGCTGACGATATGTGCATCTCTGATCATGAGCAGTGGGGGAGCATCATAGCCATGTGTTGAGAGGGATTCTTTGGGGTTTGAATAATTCACCTCTGGAAACATGAGTGCTTCGTTCAACATCCTTAAACAATCCTTATTCAGGGACCTTTTGAGCGGGATGGGCTACTCGACCAGAAGAAAATTCTAGCTGGGCCCCACCTGCAAGGTCATGTGCTGTTTATCTTGATATGAGATCACCATGCCACGCGCATATGATTGTGATGCATGTGCCTGGTGTACCATTATCAGACGGGTAGTCGTGATGGGTATACTGGGCTTCGTATATTTTACCCCAGTGCCACTTTGATGGCATGCACTGCTCTCTCATTCAATAATAATATGAAAACTTGTGGATGCCTAAGATTACAGGTAGTAACCCACTGTCCACATAATTCATACCAGGAATAAGACCGAACCTGAACCAAATCATAATTATAAAAACAGAAATATTAATGACAATTACTATACACTTACACATACACGCTGGCCCATAGTTACAGAAGCGTGCGCGCACTTACGAAGCACCATCATATTTATGGAGGTTTATCTTTGAAATACACGCTCTCATCATATCAGTTACTATCATTCAGGCAAATAACATAAATGATGAGGTAAATTTATTTTGTGCAATATTCATTATTACACATATTTAACGGTAACGATTTAACTCTCTAAAACTATTATTATTACTATTATTATTATTATTATTATTATTATTATTATTATTATTATTATTATCATTATAATCTATTTATTATCATGTATTTATTTATTTTCAATTTACAAATTATGAAAATATTTAATTTATTTTTAGTAATTATTTTACATGTTTATCAAGCTTCCGTTTACAAACCATCTGACAATATATTTTATGTTTATTTGCTCCTCTTTATTTTTATCTTGTGGCAATCCGTCCCATATGTTATTGCTAATCTAGTCAGAGAATATTTACTTGGGCGGAATATTAATATGTCTCATTAAATAGAAATATCTGATGAATTAAAGTTTAATTAATTGCTAGTATAACGTGTATTAATGGAATCTTCGAATGGTTTCGATTGTCCCAGGTTTCGATGGCAGACGGCAAGACAGGTATGCCTATATATATATAGGTATGCCTGTGAGTGTGTATATATGCATATATATATATATATATATATATATATATATATATATATATATATATATATATAATATAGAGAGAGAGAGAGAGATAGAGAGAGAGAGAGAGAGAGAGAGGGGGGGAGAGTTTACGAAGAAAAAACAAAAGACGAAGACAGGTGGTGTATAAACCAAACAGATGTATTAGTATAACGCTCAGGAATAGAAAAAAGTCTTTTACGTTTCGAGCCTACGCTCTTCTACAGAAAGGGACACAGAAAAAATATGGAGAGAAAAGAATGGAGAGAAAAAAATTGAGAGAAGAAAATGTGTGTAGTGGCTGTATATATGTATATATATATTAGTGTCCTGATATGCTTTCAAATCCATATATCCTCTATATGTATATGTGTATATATTTTTCATGCATAATATGCATGCATGAATGTGTGTATGTGTTTGTCTGTGTGTGTGTGCCTGTGTGTGTGTGTATATGTGTGTGTGTGTGTGTGTGTGTGCGCGTTTAGTGTCGACTTTCTAAAAAAGAGAACTGAATACTATACTACAGATTAATATATTTAGTTCGTGTCAGTGCAGCAAGAAACTGTATAGACTAAATAAACTATACGCACACACACACACGCACGCACGCACACGCACACACACACACACACACTTGCGTATATATGTAAATATGTATATGGAGAACAACGAAGGACAATATCAATGATATTTACAATATTCACTTCCTACACCTGTTTCAATAATTCTTACACGAAATCTTAATAACAATCATAGTTATGTAATTACACTTATGATTATAAGTATTCGGAACGTAAGAAAGACTTTATTTAGGATTTCGAGAAACATGAATTTTCTGATTTCATCATAATGTAATATATTGAGCACGGATATTGAAAATTTTCCATGCTTAACTACTACTCCATTGATCTTTATGTATGTATGTATGTATGTATGTATGTATGTATGTATGAGTGTGTATGTATGTATGTATGTAGTATGTATGTATGTATGTATGTATGCAGTATGATGCATGTATGTATGTATGTATGATGTATGTATGTATGATGTATGTATGTATGTGTAGTGTATGTATGTATGTATGTATGTATGATGTATGTATGTATGCATATGTCTGAGTATGTATGTATGTATGTATGTATGTATGTATGTATGTATGTATGATGATGTATGTAGTAGTGTATGTATGCATGTATGTATGCATGTATGTATGAGTGTATGTATGTAGTATGTATGATGTATGTATGTATGTATGTGTGTATGTATGCTGTATGTGCAGATTTGTAGTATGTATGTATGTATGTATGTATGGAGGAGTGTGCATGTATGCTGTATGTATGCAGTATGTGTAGAGTGTATGTATGTATGTATGTACCCTGTGGGAAGGTTTTGCCGTTCAGTTGGAGGATTAAAAGACATAGCAAAAGGTTTCGTACTCTCGAATCGGTTCCTTCTGCCAGCCAGCACACAATGAAATATGCAGGTCTTAAGCGGGACTCATGAGTCATATACCTGCCTCACATTGCGTTATCGATGACTCATTTTAATGATTCTTGCTAGAAATGGCTTTGCTCTTATACGAGAATGCAGCCACTATGTATGTATGTATGTATGTGTGTATGTATGCATGTATGTATGTATGTATATATGTATGCATGTATACATGTATGCTTGTATGTATGTATGCATGCATGCATGCTTGTATGTATGTATGCATGTATGCATGTATGCATGTATGTGTGTGTGTGTGTATGAATGTATGTATGCATGTATGTATGTATGTCTAAATGCATGTATGTATATATATATGTATGTATGTCTGAATGTATGTATGTATGTATGTCTAAATGTATGTATGTCTGAATGTATGTATGTATATATGTATATATAAATGTATGTATATATGTATATATAAATGTATGTATGTATATATGTATATATGAATGTATGTATGTCTGAATGCATGTATGTATATATGAATGTATGTATGTATGTATGTACGCATGTATGCAAGTATGTATGTATGCCTGCATGTGTGTATGTATGCATGCATATATGCGTGTCTGTGTGTGTGTGTATATGTGTATATATATAATTTATACATACGTACGCTTAGACATACAGGCACACATGCGTGCATACATACGTACATCTTTACATGTGTATTGGCGTAGACATTGATACGCTGAGGTGGCGTAGTGTGTAACATTCCTTTTCACAGACTGCCTCACATCAGATGCCTTTATATATTTTTGTGTAATGTTATCTAAAAGTAAATGGTTCAAAAATAGATGTGATGGGCATGGCAGGAATTGTTTTCATCATAGATATGTTTGATGAGGGCAGGTCTGAAGGCTAAACAGCAGCAACATTAGTATCAACAACAACAGCAACAATAATAGGAAGATATAATAATGATATTTACAGAGAATCATGATGTTAATTAAATTAATTAGTAACAAACCTCGTTAATTAATCTGTTTATAGTTCGATATGTAAAACCGCCAGAAACTGGACAAAAAAACTGCTCAGATTTTATGGAAGCTGCAAAGAGACATAAAAAAAGAATTGATGAAGATAATGTAGAACTGTATAGTGTAGGTGCTGTAGTAGGGCTGTAGTAGTGTTGTGTAACGTGGGGGATGTAGTGCAGAGCATGTAATGGTGTGGTGGGTGGTTTGGGTGTTTGGTCTGGATATTATATTTTGTAGTCTGAGTGGTTTAAAGTGTGGTTGTTGTCTCCCATTCTAAATATTAGGTAATATGAAAGTAAGTTGGTGTTTGAGTGCTAGCGTTTGGGTGTGTGTGTGTGTGTGTGTGTAGTACGTAGTCGCCGTATCGGCGAATGACCATGAAATTAGCGTCGCGATGATAATGTGTCGGTTTCAATTCTGCCGTTTGACACATTGAGCATTTAAAAATCCAGTTGTCTCAAATACAATGTCAGGCTAATTCCGCATAAAGATTTCATTGATGGTATACATCTCTGAGTAATACTCGTTACCATACATGGTAATTCCATGGACCGAGAGGATCAGTTGATCAAGAGAATTATCACTCATGGTCGGAAGAAGGTATACATCTCCGAGGAATGTACATATGTATGTATGTATCTATGTATGCATATATATATATATATATATATATACTCAAAATAAGTAACAAGGATATCCAATGTACAATCGTTTCATGCTACTTCATTTTATTAAACACTGTAAGTATTACATCAGTTTTAAAATGTCGAGCAATCTTCAACCACATATAGAATTTTTTAATTAAACGAACAATGCACATTTTTATACTTATTTCATATGCCAACATTACAAAGAGGGTAAATATATAGACAGTGAGGATTATAATCACCCCATTTAATTTATATGGATAATACCATACAAAATTCTGGTGCCTTTAACTTAAGTACCATATTCATCTGATTCTAACTTTTGCTGAACTTATATATATATATATTTATATATGTATGTATGTATGTATGTATATATGTATGTGTGCGTATGTGTGTACGTCTGTATTATGTGTGTGTGCATATGTGTATGTATGTATGTTTGTATATGTGTATCTATCTGTATATGTATGTGTGCATGTATTAATGCATGTATGCATGTAATAAATATAAGTGTGTATGTGTATGTGTGTATGTATGTCTGTATTATGTGTGTGCATATTTGTATGTACGTATATGTGTTTTTATATATGTATGTATGTATGGGTGTATGCAGGATTTTGTGTCAAGTTATAATGAAGACAATTTAATATTAAAGAATTTCCTAAATGCTTAGGAGAGTACATGTACTTCAGAGAGTACATGTTTGTTAAACTTTTATGGAAGTAGGATAGTAATAACTTCGAAAATTTTACCTCACATCCTCCATCAGACTAATGATCTCTCTCTCTCTCTCTCTCTCTCTCTCTCTCTCTCCTCTCTCTCTCTCGTCTCTCTCTCTCTCTCTATATATATATATATATATATATATATATATATTATATATATATATTACTTTATATCTATATATATATACATTTAGGCGGCGAGCTGCTAGAAACGTTAGCACGCCGGTGAAATGCTTAGCGGTATTTCGTCTGCCGTTTCGTTCTGAGTTCAAATTCCGCCGAGGTCGACTTTGCCTTTCATCCTTTCGGGGTCGATAAATTAATACCAGTTACGCACTGGTGTCGACATAATCGACTTTGTCTGTCCTTGTTTGGCCTCTCTGTGTTTAGAGCCCCTTGTGGTTTAAAGAAATAGGTATTGGTATGTAGAAGACCCAAAGAGTGTCAGGTAACGCTAAGTAAGAGCTATGTACAGACGTAGTTAATTAAACTCTTGGTTCGATCATGATACGAGTGATCACTCGTGATGGCGATGTTATGCCTCCATTCATCTCACACGGCCCCAGGTTCAACACGGAGGCGTATAACAAGTTACCTAGAGGTAGAACTGCTCTGGGTCAGAAGGTGGCTGTTGGAAGACCCTATTTTTGACAACAGGACTCTGCACCATGCCACACAATAGTAGGAAACCAGTCATGGCTGACAATTTCTATCTACGACTACATCCCACCTAACATCTGGTACCTAAATCTCCACACTGCAACCCTCTTGATTATGTGTGGGGTGTAGTTGAGAGAGAGACCAATAAAACTCCTTGTAACACTGAAGACGAACTGAAGGCAAGGATTATGGCAGCATTCACCAACTTAATCAAGGAGACTGTCCAGAAGAGTTGCAAGAGATTCCGAAGTCGTCTGGAGGCCGTGGTTGAAGCAATTGGGATTTTATGGAATAAATTTACTCTTTAGTATTTCAAGATATTTTTATGTAATTTTGGTTAGTATCGTTACAATAAGATGTCAGTACCGCGAATATTTTTTTAACTATTTATCTTTTGAGTAATTTATACGACAGTTTATTCACTGCACCCTGTATATATAATATATATATATATATATATATATATATACTTTATATCTATATATATATACATTTAAGGCGGCGAGCTGCTAGAGAAACGTTAGCACGCCGGGTGAAATGCTTAGCGGTATTTCGTCTGCCGTTTCGTTCTGAGTTCAAATTCCGCCGAGGTCGACTTTGCCTTTCATCCTTTCGGGGTCGATAAATTAAGTACCAGTTACGCACTGGGGTCGACATAATCGACTTTGTCTGTCCTTGTTTGGCCTCTCTGTGTTTAGCCCCTTGTGGGTAGTAAAGAAATAGGTATTGGTATGTAGAAGACCCAAAGAGTGTCAGGTAACGCTAAGTAAGAGCTATGTACAGACCGTAGTTAAACTCTTGGTTCGATCATGATACGATTGATCACTCGTGATGGCGATGTTATGCCTCCATTCATCTCACACGGCCCCAGGTTCAACACGGAGGCGTATAACAAGTACCTAGAGGTAGAACTGCTCTGGGTCAAGAAGGTGGCTGTTGGAAGACCCTATTTTTGACAACAGGACTCTGCACCATGCCACACAAGTAGGAGAACCCAGTCATGGCTGACAATTTCTACGACTACATCCCACCTAACATCTGGTCACCTAAATCTCCACACTGCAACCCTCTTGATTATGTGTGGGGTGTAGTTGAGAGAGAGACCAATAAAACTCCTTGTAACACTGAAGACGAACTGAAGGCAAGGATTATGGCAGCATTCACCAACTTAATCAAGGAGACTGTCCAGAAGAGTTGCAAGAGATTCCGAAGTCGTCTGGAGGCCGTGGTTGAAGCCAATTGGGATTTTATGGAATAAATTTACTCTTTAGTATTTCAAGATATTTTTATGTAATTTTGGTTAGTATCTGTTAAAATAAGATGTCAGTACCGCGAATATTTTAACTATTTATCTTTTTGAGTAATTTATACGACAGTTTATTCACTGCACCCTGTATATATATATATATATATATATATACTCACACGATAGGCTTCTTACAGTTTCTGTCTTCCAAATCCACTCACATGGCATTATTTAGCCGAGGCTAAGTAGGAGACACTGAACCCGGAAACATGTGGTTGGGAGGCAAATCTCGTGGTACAATATATATTAGTGTAAGGAGCAATTACGAAAAATTGAGAGTAGAAGTGGGAGTATGTGGAAAAGAGAAGGTTACATAGATTAGAGTGGATGGAAAGAGGACGGAGAGATTAAGTGGGAGACACTCCTGGGACGACGGTGGTGTAGAGGGCGTGGTGGTGGTGGTAGTGTGGTAGTGGTAGTAGTAGTAGGAGGAGGAGGAGGGGTTGTGTAGGAGACTGAGTGGGAGACGGAGAGATAAAGGTAAATAGCGAGCGAAGAAGAGATAGACAGATGCGTAGATAGATAGATAGATAGATAGATAGATAGCTAGAGAGAGAGAGAGAGAGAGAGAGAGAGAGAGAGAGAGAGAGAGAGAAGTACGTGTACAAAGAGAGAAAATGGGGGAGAGAGAAAGAATGGGAAGGAGGGGGAAGTGAAAATATAACAAAACAGATATATGAAAATGATGAAATTATAACTGATACGCAACAAGGGAATACACACACACACACATGGAGGAGAAGTTTGTTTACATTTATACTTATATAAGTCTCTGTATATACATATATAAACTTGAATGCACATGCGTATACAGACACACACACACACACACACACACACATATAAATATATCTACTCGTATGTGTACATACATGCGTATGCATGTACACATATATATGTGTGTGTGTGTGTATTTCTCCGTTCCACCCTCTCCCTGTCTCTCTATTTCCTTATGTATATATATATATATACATATATATGTGTGTGTGTGTGTGTGTGTGTGTGTGTGTATGTGTGTGTATGTAGCTCTTTACGTTTCTTATTGGATTTTGCTTCTGTTGAAATTTACTTTGTCAAAAATTTGAAAAGAATAAGTGATTCTACTTAAACTCAGATTTACACTCGCTCACACGAAAGACGGGTATGGTTAACATATAAATTATAGATGCGGGTGTGTGTGTGTGTTTATAAAAGTAAGTGCATGTACTTACGTAAATACATACTTACAACTCTATGTATGTATGTATGTATGTATCTATCTATCTATCCATCTATGTATGTATCTATCTATTTGCATCCCCAACCAAGAATTTTTGATGTAATACATGTCCTTGTGGAAGTAGTTGTGCGCGGCTGAAGAAGGCCACAGACACACATTATGCATTGTTATAAATCCGTCTAATAAAGGCCCGAAACATATGTACCGCTGAATCCTTGGCATCATGTTTTTATTTTGATTAATTTATTTGTACACACATACACATGGGGACGTACATACACATGAACAAACAAGCATACATAAACATGGATAATAAGCAAAGATGGGGAGTATCATAACCATGTGTTGAGAGGAATTCTTTGAAGTTTGAATAATCCAGCTTTGGAAACATGGGTGTTTTGTTTACATACTTAAACAACAATTATTCAAGCACCATTTGAATGGCATGGGCTACTCGACCTGAGGAAAATTCTAACTGGGCCCCACCTGCAAGGTCATCCTTTGTTTAAGAGATCACCATGTTACGCAATATGGTTGCGATGCATGAGCCTGGTGCACCCTTATCAGATAGGTAGTCATGATGGGTATACTGGGCTTTGTATATTTTATCCCAGTGTCACTTTGATGTCTCACTCACTCAATAATAATAATAATAATAATAATAATAATAATAATAATAATCATAATAATAATAATAATAAGCGAATGCCCGAAATTGGCACAACGCGAATAGAAAATACCTCATGACAATATGGCAAGAATGATCCATTGGGAGTTCTGTGGAAATCGCAACATACAAAGAGCAAAGACGTGGTATGAGCAAACTCCAGAAGGAGTCGTCGAAAGTGAGAATTGTAAAATTCTGTAGGATATAATGATCCAGTATGATCACCTGACCAGACATCGGAAACTGGACATTGTTGTGGCGAATAAAAATGAAAGAACATGTATGACAATCGACGTAGCATGCCCCGGTAACAACAAGATCAATGTGAAAGAAGAAGAAAAAATATACAACTATGACGATTTGAAATGGGAAATACGAAGGTTGTGGTCAATGAGGAGATTAGATGTGGTACCAATAATAATTGGTGCGCTTAGAAATATCAGCACTCAACTACCAACATTAACTGAAAAAGTTTGGTGCAAGAGTGAACAACTACAAAAATCAACATTACTTGGAACTGCAAGAATTCTTCGCAGTGTTCTTGAAGCAAGACCAGAAAACAAGTGTCACCGTGGGCAGCTGGCACTTTCCATCATACCCAGCAAAATAAGAGGTGAGTTTTCAGATAATGATAATAATAATAATAATAATAATAATAATTATGATGATAATGATGATGACAATGAACTATACTCCAAGAGTGAAGTGTCAAGATGTTATGTAAAGAGGAAAGAAGGAAGAGGGGGATTGGTGTGTTGTGAAGGTTGAGTAAGTGAAGAGGAGAATAGCCTGGCTTGGTATGTGAAGGGGAATAAAGAAGAAATGATTGAAGCAGTGAAAATGCAGGGAACCCTAAAAGTAGACCCTAAACAATTTAAGAAAGTCCAGAGAGCAGATGAAGAAAATTTAGCAGGAGAAGGAAATGCAGTCAGTTCTTGAAGAATAAAGGTGATATTGGTTGGAATAGAACCTGGCAATGGCGCTCAAGAACAAACTACACCAAATATCACATTGATAAAAGAACTGACTCGCTACAGTGTAGGATGTGCTTCTGAGTAAAGACTCTATCGATGTAGACTTAGACTTTCATCCTCTTGTGGGTCAATGAATTAAGTACTAGAAGAGCAATGGGGCTATATAATCGACTTATCTCATGTCTCGAAATCCCTGGTCTTGTGACAGTTATTTTCAGTATTCTAAAAATTATTTTACCTCCATAAATTCACTATTTATTTTATATATTTTCTATTACTCTCTACGCTTCCCTTTCTTTGACGAAGGAGCAACGTCCGAAACGTTCCGAATTTACCCTCCAATTCACAAACCTAAAATTGTAATTTTTGTCAAATATTCTTCTTCTTGCATTGTCAATATTATTTTTCATCCTTACACGCACACGCGCGCACGCGACTGTATTTATCAAAATAGGCACATGTATGTGTGTGTATATATATGATATTTACGCACGCACGCGCACACACACAACCCCCTCTCTCTCTCACACTCACACACACACATCCCCCCTCTCTCTCTCTCACTCACCCACACACACACACACACACGTATATGCATAGGTGAAGTGAGAATTTAGTGTCATGTTTATATCGAACATTTTTCCAAATTTGTTCCAAACACAAAGTTATTTTTAGGGATTTTATCCGAATCCTTTTCATCCTACAAATATTTACGATTTAGTTTAAGACAATATTTTAATCCAAATAATACGTTGTTATATTTTTAAAAATATTATCATCAGAGACTTGAGATGGTATCAGTTTCTGAAATGTATTTATATTTCCTCTTCAATAAATATGGTGTGTGAATGGGTGGGTGGGCTTTGTATGTATGTATGTATGTATGTATGTATGTATGTATGTGTATGTATGTATGTATGTATGTATGTATGTATGTATGCATGCATGTGTGTGTGTGTGCGTATACCTGCATATACACACACAGGCATATATGTATATAATATATATATATATATATAATACATACATATATATGTGTGCGTAGGCGCAGGCTTGGCTGTGTGGTAAGAAGCTTGCTTCTCAGTCACATGGTTCCGGGTTCAGTCCTACTGCGTAGCAACTTGGGCAAGTGTCTTCTACTATAGCCTCGGGCCGACCACAACCTTGTGAGAAGATTTGGCAGAGGGAAACTGAAAGAAGCCCGTCGTATATACATATATATATATGTGTGTGTGTGTGTGTGTGTGTGTGTGTGTATCTGTTTGTTCCCCCCCCCACCTTCGCTTGAAAACCGATGTTGGTGTGTTTACATAACCAGTAACTAGAGGTTCGGCAAAATAAACCGATAGAATAAGTACTAGGCTTACAATAAATAAGTCTTGCGGTCGATTTGTTTGACTAAAAGCGGTGCTCCAACATGGCTGAAACAAATAAACGAATAAATGGAGAAAAGAATACTTCGTTTTTTAACAGAATATACTATAACTATATATCTATCTATCTATCTATATATATATATATATATATATATATATATATATATATATATATATATATATGTACAGATGGATGCAAACATACATTTATACGCTTATATATAAATATATATATATATATATATATATATATATATATATATATATTTATGTGTGTCTGTGTGTGTGTAGTGTGTATTTTCTTCAATTTCCTTCTTGTATTTTAATCCTCATTTTCTTCTCTCCGATCGTAAACGCTCGCATTCTTACGGCAAGTTTCCTTTCTCCGTGACCAGTCCAGAAAATACACTCTATATTTTCTATGGCGGTTTATTTCACATATCTATCTGTAGTTTTCATTTGTATCCATAGACAAACTATGTTCGGCATCGTTTATGATTACTTCCGGTTTAGTTCCTGATTAAAATCTGTACGTTTTGTTTTCTATATATGTCCTTTTCTTTCGTTTACTTTGAACCCTGGAAATATCTAGAATCTCCGGAAGAACCTATGCTTAAAGGCATTCCATCCATGATAATTCCGTCTGAACATTGCCTATCTACGATTACATTATCCACTTCGTCCATCGCTGTAGATACTACAGTGTATAGTGTAGATTTTAGGCGATAGTGCTGTTATTTCTAGCATGAGGAGCAACCACATGTGGGCTCAAAAGTTATCTTGGCTTTTTGCTGGACGTCGATTAGAGTGGAATAGTGATGATGACGACGATGATGATGATACTTGGCGAGGTAATAAAGGAAAGGAGCAGAAGAAAGAAAAAGAGAAAAGCGAAGCAGCAGCAGTAGTAGTAGTAGTAGTAGTGGTAGAAGAAGAAGAAGGAGGAGAAGAAGAAGAAGAAGAAGAAGAAGAAGAAGAAGAAGAAGAAGAAGAAGAAGAAGAAGAAGAAGAAGAAGAAGAAGAAATAATCAATCAGTGTCCGTTCAGTTTACGGTGATGCTGGCTAGAAATATTTCGTCGCCATCTTGTATATCAGCTGAACAGAGCAAAAAAAAAAGGAAAAAGGTAAACATCGAAGATGATGGTTCTATAGGAAGGCTATCATTCATGTTGGAATGGTAAGAATGGAAGTAGAGATGGTAGGTATGGATGGGTAAAAGAGTGGAGGGAACCAGCCAGGTAAATACAGGTTTTCTCAATTGTTTCAGACAGTTTTATGAAGACGAAAGTTAATTTTAGACCTGTAATTTGAAATGAAGAATTAGCTAGCGTCCGAAGACGAATTCTCTTTAAGTTTCGAGAGTAAGGCATAAAACACAAATAACGGCAACCAACTAAAGACATGGACAAATTTAGATTATCCTGCAGACACCATACCGCGCTACCACCATTACCCACCACCGATGTCTGAACAATGCACGCGCGCGCGCAGACACACATCGCATGCACGCACGCACGCACTCGTATACACACACACAGTGTACGAGCTCAATCTGTACCCCTCTGTCTCTTTCTTTCTCTCTCATTCAACATTCTCTTTATCGTTAACATCACTACACGAATATATGTTTATATTTCTCTCTATATATATATGTATGTGTGTGTGTGTGTGTGTGTGTCTGTGTGTGTATAACGACCTCGAACCCACAAGAGTAAAGAAGAGAAACAGAGACAGGCGGAAACAGGGAAAATGCCCCCTTGTAAATTGTATTTGAATACGATGCAAATATTTTTTTAAAAACCTTTTCATTTAATTTTTCCAAAATTTAATTCTTCCAAACTTGTGTTTCCATACTTACAGTTGAAAAAGTCTCAATGACCGAAACCGGTACTGAAATGTGTTTTATAAAAGTATTTTATCATTTTCTACCTTGACTTTATATATATATATATATATATATATATGCACATACACACACATAAATATACAATATATATATGCACGTGTGTATTTAATTCTGTGTTGGTATTCATTATCAAGTACACGATTATAGCTAAACACACACGCACACACATGCACACAGACATACAAACACACATACCCACATACAAACACTTAATGCACATAAACAGCCATCGTTGTATCGTCATTACCAACAATATATTTTTTATTTGGCTGGT
Source organism: Octopus sinensis (assembly GCF_006345805.1). NCBI lineage: Eukaryota > Metazoa > Mollusca > Cephalopoda > Octopoda > Octopodidae > Octopus > Octopus sinensis. Next base: position 4,692,179 of record NC_043003.1, read on the forward strand.
TGTTGTCCAATAACCAAATCCCTGAATCTGGCAATCTAGATGTTGGTTTTTGTCCGGCCTTTATTCTAAAAAACACCAGCATGCCGTGCTAGGTTTAGATCGTACCATTATAGATTTGAACATCTGTAGAAACACAACGGGTTATCTAGAAGTGCAAGCATTTATAGATTAGAATACCCCGAGTGTAGCAGTTAAGAATGAAATGAAAGAAATCCTTCGTAATTGGGTACAGTTATATACAATATTTGCGTACATACATATATACATATTTATAAATGGGTACACACACACACACACACACACACACACACACATATACATATATATAAATATATGTGTACATTAACACTTATAGGGGGAAGAACCGGCAGCGATTTTGACTTCTTAACGCTCCCTTAACTTGGAGCAGATTGAACGATTGGATTTGCACAGATTTGGTATTTTCTCAGCTCAGAATGTACATCTAAATAATGCAAAAAGCATTCAACAAAAAATAAACATATCGAGACATTAACTGTCATGAGATGCTCCCGCTTATTACGTCTCTACTCTTTGGTACATCAAATGGAAAGCTATGACATCATATATATATATATATATATAAGTTCAGCAAGATTTAGATTCATATGAATATGGTAATTAAGTCAAAGGCACCAGAATTTGGTATGGTATTATCCATATAAATCAAATTGGGTGATTATAATCAAAATAAGCAAAAAGGATATACAAGGTGGAGTAGTACAATTGTTTCATGCTATTCCATTTTATTAAACACTGTAAGTATTACATCAGTTTTAGAATGTCGAGCAATCTTCAGCCGCTTATAGAATTTTCCAATTAAACGGACAATGAACATTCTTATCCTTATTTCATTTGCCAACATTGCTCGACATTTTAAAACTGATGTAATACTTATAGTATTCAATAAAATGAAGTAGCATGAAACAATTGTACTACTCTACCTTGTATATATATATATATATATATATTATAATGAGGGTACTACTATTAGTAGATACGGAATTTACGGATTTACGGATTTTTTCTCTTACGAGATTTTTCACGCTGACTACTGATAATTTCTTTTAAAGATTTTATCCTCAATATATATATATATATATATATATATTCAGCTTGAAACAAAAAGAAATTGAATGGAGACTCAGCAGATCCGAAGATTCCCTTTCTTGTGATCTATCAAAAACATACACCAGCCCTGCATCACCGAAGCACAAATGCAAGAAACCAAACTGACCTCTACCATCTGAAGTAGATTAATGGATAATAAACAATAGATGGGGATGTTAGAGGGAAAATTCAAGCAATTACGCCTCGGTTCCACTATTACCTTTACTCACATCGACAAGAGATCAGACCACAGCCTTTTTCAGTACATATGGAGGCTGATGGAAAGCAACGTCGACTATGAAATACAGCGGAAAACATTAGGCGTAGTAAGCCATTCATAAACGTGCAAGAAATTGATGTGTATGTTCCGAGATGAATATTAGGCTGAACATCAAAGCTTCAATAATATATTTGATTACAAAATCAGAAACCTTTTGCAGGAGTCGACAATACAAAAAATATTTCTATTGAAATTTTGGAAACCTCTTTTAGAATCATCAGGTGCCTGTAGTAAGAAAAAGCCAATGTTCCGACCGGGAAACTTGAAAGTGTACCACATTTACTGTTAGAATATTTGTATCGACTTTCATAACTAACACGCTGATATGCACTGACCCATATCGCCTAGGATATGCTTGAATGAATACTTTGTGAGCCCTACTTCTTCTATTCACCTCACATATGTTCTGTGAAAGTAGGAAACTTATGTTTTTCTATTTGTAGATAATATTGAAGAATAGCTTAACTCAGAAATTTATCACCCTGTAATCACGAGCTTAGAACTACGTCTCCATCTCTTAAATACGTTTTGCATAAAAAAGAAGCAAAGTCTTCCAAAATTACGGCCTAAAATATTACACATACATATTTGACTGTCAGATAAGCCTTTCATCTATCATGATTAGCTTTCAGAGATCTGTAACCATTTCCTGAAACTCTTAGAGATTGCATACATACATATACACGTATACACACTGATATACGGGTGTACACGCAGGGGTACTTACATCCCCACACGCACTCACACACAACACAAACACAAATACATATTTACTACGCTAATGCTTGGCCCCTGCTTTGGCTTATCACCTCCTTAGCTGCGTTTCTGTTTTTAACGCAGTAGTACCAGCGATTTGAATGGTACTGTCCCGGTGTCGAAACTATAATGATATTCGGTAGGCAGCTGAAGATGAGATACATTTGATGTACTGGTTTATTTTCGAAAGTTGTTGACTGTAAACCTTTTGATCTTGCATTCTCGTGACTCTAATTTGTCTTCCATTAAGATTCTACTTCTTGAAATCTTAGACTTATTTAAAGGGTCTTAATGATTTAGTTTAGGATAGTGGTTTGTGGCAGATATTATACCATACATTGATAGTGCAGGACTGCCCTTTAAATCCGATAACGGATACACTTGTTTAGGAGTTTAGTTAATGGAAGATCATTTGGTATTTAAATATATGTGTGTGTGTGTGGTGGGGATGAAGGTGCGTGACTTACTGGTTAGGGTATTCAGCTTACTGTCGTAAGGTCACGAGTTCGAGTCCAGGCGGTGCATTGTGTTTTGAGCAAGACATTTTAGTTTACGTTACTCCAGTCCACACATCTGGCAAAACTGAGTTGTACCAGCAATTCGAAAGGGGCCAGCCTTGTCACATTCTGTGTCACGCTGAGACTAGCTGAGAACTACGTTAAGGGTGCGCGTGTCTGTGGAGTACTCGGCCACTTGCATGTTAATCTCAAGAACGGGTCAACTAAAGCACTCGTTGTCGTAACAGCCGGAGTGCTAATGTGTGCGCGTGTGTATGAGTGTATGTGCGCGTGTGTATGAGTGTATGTGTGCGTGTGTATGAGTGTGTGTGTGTGTGTGTGTGTGTGTGTGTGTGTGTAGGCACACAATTTGAAACTGAAGTGAAAATGAGTGACAAAATACCATAGTCGCAGGAGTGGCTGTGTGGTAAGTAGCTTGCTTACCAGCCATGGTTCCGGGTTCAGTCCCACTGCGTGGCAACTTGGACAAGTGTCTTCTGCTATAGCCCCGGGCCGACCAATTCCTTGTGAGTGGATTTGGTAGACGGAAACTGAAAGAAGCCTGTCGTATATATGTATATATATATGTGTGTGTATATGTTTGTGTTTCTGTGTTTGTCCCCCTAGCATTGCTTGACAACCGATGCTGGTGTGTTTACGTCCCCGTCACTTAGCGGTTCGGCAAAAGAGACCGATAGAATAAGTACTGGGCTTACAAAGAATAAGTCCCGGGGTCGATTTGCTCGACTAAAGGCGGTGCTCCAGCATGGCCGCAGTCAAATGACTGAAACAAATAAATGAGTAAAGAGTAAAGAGAGTCGAATACATTTGCGTCAACACTAAACAAAAACAAAATTCTCTTGCAAATAGCGAATGCTTTACTCTAAACATTCAGTAATTTGTTGTCTCCAAGACAAACTAGAAGTCAGAATTTAGCAGTTCTTAGCTAAATCGCCAAAACCACAGTTCTTGCGAGGATATTATACTCGCTTTATTTCCATTCCTTTTATGCTTGTTTGCACTCTATTTGGTACATCTCTTTGTCTTTGGGCTTTTTTTTTTCTCTTTATCTATTTAAAACTTTGAATCTCTCGCATTTGGAGGAAATAAAAAGGAACAAAGAACAATGAAGAAAAAGAAGACAACGACGATGGCGATAATAATGGCGATGATGGTGATATATGGAACCACAGAAACAGATGAAAGAACTATTAGGAAGAATTAACAAAACAATAAACACAAAATGTAGAAAAAAAATCAAAAAAATCCAAGACTAAACGGTTAAATGTCAAAATAAAAAAAATAAGAACGAAATAAAACTCAAAAGAGGTGCATGAATGTATGTATGAAGAATTAAATGTGAGTCTATGTGTGTGTATAAAGATAATATACAATATATATATATATATATATATATATATATATATATATATATATAATAATATATAATATACATATATAGATCTGTATGCGTTAGTATGTGAGTGAATGCGTGCGTGCGTGCGTGTGCGTGTGTGTATGTACATATATATATATATATAAGGATACATACATATATATATACACACGCACATTGATATATGTAATATATGTATATATATATATATATATATATATATATATATATATATATATATATATATAATATATATATATATATATAGATAGATAGATAGATAGATAGATAGATAGATAGATTAGATAGATAGATAGATAGATAGATAGATCTGTATGTGTACGTGAGTAAATGCGTGCTTGCGTGTGTATGTGTGTGTATAATCTTAAGAAAGAGAGTCATTGATGCTAAAAGGACGGAGAAAAAACGTTATAGACAAGATGAGGACGCGATGGAGGTTGCGGGATGCGGCGGATTTATATGGTTCTTCGCTACAATGTAATGGCGGCATCATTGATACAAACATTTCGCTGAGAATATTACTGTCGTTAGATGCACTTATACCTACGTCTATGTATGTATGTAGTATGTATGTGTGTGTGTGTGTGTGTATGAGGGAGGAAGAAGAGAGATATGGCGTGGAAGGAAAAAAGACGACAATCCCCATAATGTGTGTATTGGAATCTTTTCTTCCATAATATAAAAACATTTACAACGTTGCAAGAATTACATGTCTCTCGAAACAACAACAAAGGCACTAATGACAATAATAATAATAATAATAATAATAATAATCACAAGAAGAATGAGAATAATAATAAGAAGAACAACAACAGTAGCATGAACCAAAATGATCAGCACTACAGACAAAAATAACAACATGACGAACATAGTGAAAAGATCAGATTTTTGTCAAATAAGAAGCATGTAAACTATAAAAGACAGGTAAGGGAAATAGAGAATGCAATAAAGGTAGAAAAAAAATGGAATAAAAAGTGTACAAAATATAAAATAAGACGGTTAGAAATTTGAAGAATTTAAAATGAGAATCTTTTTTAGCAAAAAAAAAATATATAAGGCAAGAACGTTTAGCAGTTATTTTGTAAAAAATGTATTTCACCTGTCAATATGCCTATAATATTATACAATATAGTATAATACGCGTGTGTGTGTGTGTGTATCGGTGGTGCATTAGCTCAATTGTTAGAGTGCAGGATAGAATTGGATCATACAACGGAATGATATTGGCACCGATTCTCCGTGCTATTATTCATATTTACGTCAGTGTTTCAAATCCTAGTGAGGTAAACTTGTTCCTTCACTCTTTCGGGGCCGATAAAAAAATGTTATCACCAACCTGAGGCGCAGTAAATTATCGGAATTAATAAAGGAAAAAAATTGATTGTCGTGCTTAGTGTGATCCGACTCATTACATTTTGAGTTCGAATCTAACCCGAACTGAAAAAAAAAAAACGACCAATCACATACAGCTAGCTGGCATTCAATTGGCGTATCAAGTTTTGATTGGGTTTTGGATAGAAAATTCACAAAAAAGTCACTTCTATTGATTTTTAATAGCTTTGCGGGGTGACTGGGGAAATGTGAAGATGTGTACGACAACCCTTGGACGGTTTTGAATGACCATAGAAAGTGCGAGCCCTCTAACTGAAAAATTGTGGATTTGTATAAAGGACACGCGCACACACACACACACACAGACAGACATTTTGCTGTTTATATATAGAGAGATACATATAGGTATATACTTATATATGAAAACACACACAGCGTCTCGTACACACAAGCACATGTATCTTCCATTCGATCCAAGGAAGCTGTTTCCATTGTGTTTTAGAATTGCTAACACCATGTCTATGTGTGTGTGTGTGTGTATGTGTGTTAGTGTGTGTGTATTTGTGTGTGTGTGTGTGTGTGTGTGTGTGAGTGTGCGCGCGCGTCTGTAGTATGTGTGTGTGCGTGTGCGTCTGTGTGTGTTTGTGTGTTCACGTGTATGTTATGAAAAGGTCACCACGATCATATGTCTGAGTGCTCTGATAGCACAATCAGGGAGATAGCACCCAAGAAATAAGGGCACAACTGAGGGCCGCAAGATCAGCCTCAAAATAATTCAATATAATCGGGAAAGACAAAAGTCTTAACAAGAACATCAGGCTAAAATCTCGTGAAGGCCCTAGTTTGCTCTGTTGCACTGAGTGGATGCGAAAGTGGGACCCTAAGAACAAAAGATACGGCAAAATTCAAAGCATTTACAACACCAGGCTAGGGAAGAGTAGTGAGGATCAACTGGATTGATCATTGAACTAATGAGTCTCTACTTTGCGAAATGGAAACAGAAAGAAAATTTTAGCAACTTTCAGCCAGTATTCTGGGATGTCATCAAGGCCCAGACCTCAGCAGCTAAAATAATATGATATATATATATATATATTATATATATATATATATATATATATAAATATCTTATATATATATATATATGTACATGTTTGTGTGTATAATTATGTGTGTATGTGTACATGTGTGTGTACGTATATATAAGAAAAAACATTACTGAGATATGTGCAACGAACAATCGGTTTCATTTTCTTTTGAATCTTCAGCAAGAATTACATAAGCTGGAACAAAGTTTTTTTCGAAATTTTGTATAAAAACACGGCAGTGAGTGTTTGTGACTTTTTTTTTCTTTGAATAGTAAACAACGTGTAAAACACATCGTTTTAAAGAGAAACCACTTTTATAGTATAGAATGTGAATAAAATCGCTTCCATTCCTTGTTGCCACTTATCTATATTTGTCCGAACTTTGGTAACGCATTTCACTAAAAACCTGGATAACGTGTGAATGGATGGATGGATAATTGATTGTATATTCACACCGTACGTTTAATATATTTGTAAATCACGTAACAAGAAATCTCAACATAGTTAAATAGAAAAATAATATATTTGCTTATAGCAAATAATATAAAAACACTGTCTCGCTTTTATTTTTCTCAGAATCTCTGACAACGAGTAAATGGTGACGGTTGCTGGAAGACAAAATTCTTCAAATTTTAGAATTAGTCTTTGATAATACAAGATAGGATTCTCACCTATGTATATAAATGTAGGGTGGGTCAAACGTAACGAAGTCTCATTGCATATTGCGATCTTTGGGTATAATTTTCTACATTTTCATAGTCCGACCACCCAGTGTAACAAATTTTCACCCACGACAATCTTCAGTTAAAGCAAAATAAAATTTGTGAACTGAGGCAATATTTATTATGTTTTTGAAACAAGATGTCTATAGGAAATGTTATCTCAGCACAAATACTGCAGTAATTGGAATATTGACGAAGTGTATGCCTGAAGTATGATGCATACATGGATAATTTGATTAGATGCTGTTCGAATTGCATATACCGGATTTTAATGAACTGGGCGGCTATTCGCAACATCAGTGATAGTTTTATTCGCTTTGTCTTATATCGAAGACAGCGACTTCTCATCCACGCGCGTGGCAGGCTGCAAGAATATGTCATTGCAAAAGCCCCAAAAAGCGAAATACATCTGCTCTCGCTGGTCGCTGCTAGAATAAACTTTTGTTTCTCACTGGTATATATTGTGATTTTGATACAGTACGTCCTTAAGAGATATTACTACAAGAGCCGCAGTAATGGGCCTAACATCTCTGTGTGCATATATTAAGTATGATAGTGGAGGCGCAATGGGCCAGTGGTTAGGGCAGCGGACTCGCGGTTGTAGGATCGCGGTTTCGATTCCCAGACCGGGCGTTGTGAGTGTTTATTGAGCGAAAACAGCTAAAGTTCCACGAGGATCCGGCAGGAGGTAGTGGCGGTCCCTGCTGTACTCTTCCGGGCGGCGAGCTGGCAGAATCGTTTGCGCGCCGGGCGAAATAAAGTACCAGTTTCGTACCGGGGTCGATGTAATCAAATTAATCCCTTTGTCTGTCCTTGTTTGTCCCCTCTATGTTTAGCTCCTTGTGGGTAGTAAAGAAATATATATTAAGTATGGTACACAGATAGCTAACTACTAATTAATTGCTTTTCAGCGAAAAATCCTATGAAATCCTGAAATCCCGTAGAAAACTAGTTTTCCACCAAGAAGCAAATTTACAACATAACCCAGAAATATCAATAACCAAGAAGATTTAAGTGATTGATTCTTGCAAGTGGTTACGCAGCTCGCTTCGAAACCAGGTGGTCTAGGATCGATCCTCAGTAAATGAAATTAATACGTAGAGTTGTAGCTATGCTCGTGTGTAAGTGAATATATAAGCCCGTACGATGCTATACATACATACATATATATACATATACATACACACACACACATATATATATGTGTGTGTGTATGAATGCATAAAAGTGAGTATATACATATTTGAGTGTAGATATATGCATGTAGGTATGTATGTATGTGGGAGTATGTGTGTGTGTATGCATGTGTATATGCAGGTATGTTGGCTTGCATGTGTGTCTATCTATGTGCATCTTTGTGTATGTAAGTGTTTGTATAATTATATTGACGTCGAGATTCATTGATGTTGTACGTGTGTGTGGGCATGCTGTTGTGTATGTCGTTGTGCGCATGTACGGTTTCGCGCCGGAAGCAAGTTAGAGAGAACGAGTGAATGAGTGTGCTATCTAAGGAAGATTAAATAAGATTGAATTGATTTTGCAGTGGATTAAAGACTTCAGAAGTTGGTGCGATATTCGCGAGGAGAAGGATGAGTGAGAGACGTTAAAAGGAGCAGAGAGAGAGAGAGGGAGGGAGAGAGTGGGAGGGAGATAGAGCAAAAGAGAATGACTGCTAACGTTATTTCAAGAGGGAACGTGTGATACGAACATCCATCCTCCCACCCACATTTCTCACTCCGTTCCTCCGCCTCTCTTGATGTATATGTGCGTGTGCGCGCGTGTGTGTGTGTGTGTGCGTGTGACTGTATCTTTGTGTATATGTATGTGTGTATATTCTTACATGTACACAGACATAAACGCATACACATGTATGTACGCACACGCATACACTCACATACGTACGTACGTATATATGCATGTAAGCATAAAATATACACACATGTAGAAGATTTGAAGGGAATATTTTTCCGTGTGAGCCCTTAGCAGAGTGCTCCATATTGATTAAATTCGAGTCCTACGCCTTGATATGGTAACATATAAGACAGGTCTATCCATAACTCATAAGATAGCGTGTTCATAAAAGATGGTATTCATGGATGTATACCGTGGTAAATTTTTTTTTTCTGTGATAAATCTACATTAAGTATGATACATAGCTGGTTATTATAATCTACTACCGCTTCGGTTGCATATAAATAGTTTTTATTCAGCCGCGCGGCTATTAGCAACGTCACTAAAAGGTCACTTACAGTTTTCCTATACCCATTGCTAGCCGTGTGTATGTACAACTGACAACGCCCAATGAAGCTGAAATGCGCATCTAACATTCCCATCAGCGACTGCAAGGACGACTTTAGTCTGACTACGATATATATTGTGTTTCTAATCATACCACTTCCATAAAAGATATTATCACACTCGAATACCGCAGTAAATTACTTTCCGCGGTGTATTCCATTAAATACGGTACACAGTTGTCTCTCTCTAGCTTTCTTTTTTCTCTTTCTTTCTCTCTCTGTCACTCTCTCTTTATCCCAATCTCACTCTGTGTGTGTGTATATATATATATATATATATATATATATATATACGTACAATGGACAAAACGTGCAGGATGGAGAGTCGTTGAAGAGGCCACAGGAAGTGTGACGAAAGATTTTCAAACAAAGACCATAAAATATGAACAATAATAAATCTGAAGTGAAGAACGAATATGTAGTGTGTGTGTTTATTTGGCAAAAAAATGTCCATCCCAAAAGACAACAATATATATATATATATATATGATATATAATATATATATATATATATATAGGAGAATTCACAAAAAAAAAAAAAACAGAAGTCGAAGACAGGTGGTGTCGACAGCAAACAGATATATTCGTTTAACGCTCGGGAAGTGAAAATGTTTTTAACGTTTCGAGCCTACGCTCTTCCACAGAAAGGAGCACAGAAAGAAACAAGGAGAGAAAATAAAGAATGTGTAGTGGCTAGCGATTTATCACGGCGAATGTTTGCTTGTATGCATGTATGTATATACACAAGTAGTTGTATAAAGAAAAGACAGTTTGAAAACGTATTTGATTTCGGCAATTACTTAACTGGTTTCACAATTTCGTTACATTCAACATTAATGTAAACTGAAAGGACGTGGAGTTATGACGTCATTGTCCCCTAATTTGATATATTTCTAAAGGCCGAATGTTTACATGAAAAAAAAGTTATATGCTTCACACTCCCCGACGTCAGTGCAATACAGGACGACTTGTATTAGGAAGAAAGCTTATATATCAGTAACGACAAATCAGTAAAGCAATATTATAAGATATTTGGTGATCAAGAAAAAAAGGGGTGGGGCACCATCAAGAGACAATTTTAGATATGGCCTCAGCATTTAGAAATGTAATGAAGTATATTCTATATTTAATATAAATATCATATTATTCGACACCATAGATCAATTGTAAACTGTAGAAAGGAACTTATTTCTAATTGCCGACATAGGACAAAATTAATTCCGAGAAACTTCGAAATAGAATATCTTCATGCTTGATGCGATCAAAAACACAGCAATTATTCGAAAACTTCACTTTTGTGTTTGGCTTGCAAAACTGACGTGTAAAATGCAAATATGTAAGTTGCATACCGGACGGGTCATTCTGCCAGAAATAATCACTTGCACTGATTCGATTTCACTTCTTTACTATTAGTCAACAGCTTCACTTTTCAATGAGTTAACGAATGCATTGTTTGATTAATCATTCGGTCAGTCAATCAATCAGATTTGTAAAGGTCCTTTTGTTACTATTTGTGCCCATAAATGGCATTCCCTCTCTAACCAGGTCTGCCTCGGGTCAGTCTCCAGTGAAAATTAAACCCCATCGTAATTTTTTGGATGAGATTCCTTTGGATTCTGATTCCATTACGTATAGAGTTTACATTCTTATAATTAACCGTGCAACACCGTGTTTGTTATTTTCTTGACGAAGACAGAAAGTTTTAATCTTTGAGCAACAACCTCCTGCTCTGAGAACCATTAAACACACGATTCATAGTTAAATATTGCTTGAATAAAGAGATCAACGAGACTTGTCTTAATTAATACGAGTGAGTTCCCTTGGTCTAATTTATACGAGAGATGTATAAGAGAAGGCAGGAGTTTAAAACGAGGCTATTAATAACGCATGAAGGAAAGCTTTCCCTTGTATTGTTGTAATAACAATTGTTTATTACGAACGTTATTTCTGGATGGGGAACTGGCGATTCGAAGAGGTTTTGTGGAAGGAGACGGGAAGGATCCTCTAGCATTGGTCTGGTGGAAAACAATTCAACTAGTCATATTCTATTTCATTGTCTGGTGTACTTCTGCTTTCATTCATTAACAAAAAACCACTCGCGAGCGAACGTGTCTGTCTGTCTGTCTGTCTGTCTGTCTTGTCTCTCTCTCTCTCTCTTCTCTCTATATATATATTAATAATATATATATATATGTATAATTATTATTATAATATAATAATATATAATATATATATATATATATATATATATAATATATATATATATATAAGGAGATTCACAAAAAAAAAAAAAACAGAAGTCGAAGACAGGTGGTGTCGACAGCAAACAGATATATTCGTTTAACCGCTCGGAAGTGAAAATGTTTTAACGTTCGAGCCTACGCTCTTCCACATAAAGGAGCACAGAAAGAAACAAGAGAGAAAATAAAGAATGTGTAGTGGCTAGCGATTTATCACGGCGAATGTTTGCTTGTATGCATGTATGTATATACACAAGTAGTTGTATAAAGAAAAGACAGTTTGAAAACGATTATTGATTTCGGCATTACTTAACTGGTTTCACACATTTCGTTACATTCAACATTAATGTAAACTGAAAGGACGTGGAGTTATGACGTCATTGTCCCCTAATTTGATATATTTCTAAGGCCGAATGTTTACATGAAAAAAAAGTTATATGCTTCACACTCCCCGACGTCAGTGCAATACAGGACGACTTGTATTAGAAGAAAGCTTATATATCAGTAACGCACAAATCAGTAAAGCAATATATAAGATATTTGGTGATCAAGAAAAAGGGGTGGGGCACCATCAAGAGACATTTTTAGATATGGCCTCATCTTTAGAAATGTAATGAAGTATTTCTATATTTAATATAAATATCATATTATTCGACACCATAGATCAATTGTAAACTGTAGAAAGGAACTTATTTCTAATTGCCGACATAGGACAAAATTAATTCCGAGAAACTTCGAAATAGAATATCTTCATGCTTGATGCGATCAAAAACACAGCAATTATTCGAAAACTTCACTTTTTTGTGTTTGGCTTGCAAAACTGACGGTAAAATGCAATATGTAAGTTGCATACCGGACGGGTCATTCTGCCAGAAATAATCACTTGCACGATTCGATTTCACTTCTTTACTATTAGTCAACAGCTTCACTTTTCAATGAGTTAACGAATGCATTGTTTGATTAATCATTCGGTCAGTCAATCAATCAGATTTGTAAAGGTCCTTTTGTTACTATTTGTGACCCCATAAATGGCATTCCCTCTCTAAACCAGGTCTGCCTCGGGTCAGTCTCCAGTGAAAATTAAACCCTCATCAGTAATTTTTTGGATTAGATCCTTTGGAATTCTGATTCCATTACGTATAGAGTTTACATTCTTATAATTAACCGTGCAACACCGTGTTTGTTATTTTCTTGACGAAGACAGAAAGTTTTAATTCTTTGAGCAACACCTCCTGCTCTGAGACCATTAAACACACGATTCATAGTTAAATATTGCTTGATATAAGAGATCAAAACGAGACTTGTCTTAATTAATACGAGTGAGTTCCCTTGGTCTAATTTATACGGAGATGTATAATGAGAAGGCAGGAGTTTAAAACGAGGCTATTAATAACGCATGAAAGGAAAGCTTTCCCTTGTTATTGTTGTAATAACAATTGTTTATTACGAACGTTATTTCTGGATGGGGAACTGGCGATTCGAAGAGGTTTTGTGGAAGGAGACGGGAAGGATCCTCTAGCATTGGTCTGGTGGAAAACAATTCAACTAGTCATATTCTATTTCATTGTCTGGTGTACTTCTGCTTTCATTCATTAACAAAAAACACTCGCGAGCGAACGTCTGTCTGTCTGTCTGTCTGTCTGTCTGTCTGTTCTCTCTCTCTCTCTCTCTCTCTCTATATATATATATTATAATATATATGTGTATATATATATATATATATACATATATATATATATATATATATAAATTATATATAATAAGATATATAATATATA
>NC_043003.1:4708213-4728666 GCF_006345805.1 Octopus sinensis
TATGTGAGTTTACGCGTGTGCATTCGTGCGTGTTTGTGCTTGTGTGTGTGTGTGTTTGTATGTGTGTATGTGTGTGTGTGTTTGTAACACAGACAGATGTAATGTGATGACTACGGATAGCTGAAGTAGACATGAACTGTATCAATATATTTGAAACAATACTCTGCTACGTATATCGAGAACCTTTGCTCTGTTTGTACACTCGAAGACACTCAGATATACATACACACACACAAGCACACTTGCACACAAATATATCCATATACACACACACACATCTGTTTTCGTGTTTAAATGCTTGTATCACTTACGCAGGCATATCTGTACATATGTTTGTTCAGAAAATGAAAGAAAACTGAAATGAGAGAGAGAGAGAGAGAGAGAGGAGAGAGAGAGAGAGAGAGAGAGAGAGGAGAGAGAGAGAGGAGAGAGAGGGAGAGTGTGTGTGAGAGAGAGAGAGAGAGAGGAGAGAGAGAGAGAGAGAGAGAGAGGCGGGGGAGAAATAGGAACAATAAATTTCTACAAAACAATGAAAAACGAGAAAGAAGAGAAAAGAGAAGACAAAATTTTTTTCCAAAGACAAGCAATAAAATCCTTAGCGAAAAATTGAAGAAAAAGCTAAGAATGTTGTAAGGTAATAAAGTGATGTAGATAGATACAGGGTAGACATAGAGGAGGATGTAGAATACGAAGAGAAATATGTGTTTTGGAGCCGGTATAAAACTGTACGGGAAATAAGTTGGGTTGGAAGTGAAACGAAATAACCATTTAAGAATGAGATTAAGAATGTGATAATGGAAGCCGGGAAGACGAGAGAGAGAGAGAGAGAGAGAGAGAGAGAGAGAGAGAGAGGGGAGGTAAAAAGCGATTTAGTAAATTGTAAAAGAAGATATGTGAAGGTAAATTTATATCTGATGATGTAAAATAATTTTGAAGTGGAGTGATTGGGTGTAGAAGGGGAGAAAGAGAGTGAGAGATATTGTAGAGGAATAGAGGGTAGGGACAAGGGAATGAGAGAGGGGAAGAGAGAGAGACTGGGTGGGAGGAGAAGATCATGACATATAAGAGGAGGATGAGAAGGTGTGTATGTGTGAGAGAGAATGATGGAGAGAGAGAGATAGAAACTCGAGGGAAGAATGAAAGAGTTAGGGAGAGAAAGAAACAGTGATGGCCAGCACAGTGAGAGAGAGAGGGAGAAAGAGAAGAGAGAGAGAGAGAGATACAAGCACAGAGAGAGAGAGATACAAGCACAGAGAGAGAGAGAAAATGAGAGGGTTGAATGTGTATAGAAGCTGATAATGGTAAAAAGTGACGGGAGAGTAATCAAGGGAGATAAATCAATGTAAGTATATAAAAAATGGAGAAAACAACGAAGAAAAATCTTAACCCAAATAAATTTAAAAAACAATTCTGAAAAATATGTGGAATAAAACAAGAAAAAAAAATATAAAGAACAAAATATCGGCGGAAATAGGAGTAAAAAAAAAGTGTGATGGAAGAAAAGATGAGGAAAAAAAAGATGTTTATTAGAGAGAAAAGAGAGGAGAGAAACCGAAATGATTATTGGCAGTAAATAGTTATGTGGAGGAGTACAACATGTGTGTGTCTGTGTGTGTGTGTGTGTGTGTGTGTGAGTGTGCGTAATTGTTCATGTACGTATGTGTGTCTGTGTATGCACATATAATATATACACCATATATAATATATACACTATATAATATATAAATAATATACACACTATATAAAATATACATAATATATACACTATATAATATAAACATAATATATACACTATATAATATATACATAATATATACACTATATAATATATACATAATATATACACTATATATATAATATATACATATATATACACTATAATATAAACATAATATATACACTATATAATATAAACATAATATATACACTATATAATATATACATAATATATACACTATATAATATATACATAATATATACACTATATAATATAAACATAATATATACACTATATAATATAAACATAATATATACACTATATAATATATACATAATATATACACTATATAATATATACATAATATATACACTATATAATATAAACATAATATATACACTATATAATATAAACATAATATATACACTATATAATATATACATAATATTACACTATATAATATATAAATAATATATACACTATATATATAAACATAATATATACACTATATATATAAACATAATATATACACTATATAATATATACATAATATAACACTATATAATATATACATAATATATACACTATATAATATACACATAATATATACACTATATAATATAAACATATATATACACTATATATATATACAATAATATATACACTATATAATATATACATAATATATACACTATATAAAATATAAAATAATATATACACTATATAATATATACATAATATATACACTATATAATATAAACATAATATATACACTATATAATATAAACATAATATATACACTATATAATATATACATAATATATACACTATATAAAATATACATAATATATACACTATATAAAATATACATAATATATACACTATATAAAATATACATAATATATACACTATATAATATAAACATAATATATACACTATATAATATATACATTATATATACACTATATAATATATACATTATATATACACTATATAATATATACACTATATGATATATACATAATATATACACTATATAATATTGTTTCTTTCTACCAAATCAAGTCATGTATAAATAGGATGTATACATATGAGCATGTTTGTGTGTGTGTGTGTGTGTGTTGTGTGTGTGTGTGTGCGTGTGTGTGTGCGCATATGTGTGTGTGTGTACGCGTGTAGGTATGTATACACACACTCGAATGAGAAACCTCTCATTAGCTACCTGTTTATACAAATCGCACAAAGATATACACGCTTACGTAGGCTGGCAGGCACACACACACACACACATACATGTACATTCACATGCATACACGAATACACACGCATGTGCACACAGATGCACACACAGAAGGACCGAAGACGATTTGCTTCCATCCGTTCGTTGCTGATCCTCCTCCAATGTCCCTGCGTTCCATCTGACTAAAAATCGTTTTGATACTCTTAAGCAAGTTCTGGGTTCTTCTACCCTGCTCCCTAGAAAAGTATCATACTCCGTTAATGCAGCTTCACCCAATGGATGCCAAATGTAGCTGGAATTTCCCTGTAGAGTTTTGCACAGCCCAGTTCCTTTCAAGAATGACTGGAGACCAAAGGAATCTCACAGAAACTTGTTTGCACTCTCTACCCTCCGGATATTCCATTTCTTGCTCTTGTACTCAGCATAAGAACCTTGGTAAAAATCTATTTTGACAACATCACACCTCCAGCTTTCCTGTTAAAACGTTGTTTCTAGTGGCAGCGAGTCCTTGTTTCATATAGATCTCAATGTGATTTGTAACAGAACAAAATTTATGCAAACAACACTCACACGTGTTTATATGCATACATATTATATCCATCCATCTATCTATTTATCCATCCATCCATCTATCTATTTATCCATCCATCCATCCGTCCGTCCGTCCATCCGTCTATCTCTCTCTCTCTCTCTCTCTCTCTCTCTATATATATATATATATATATATATATATATATAACACCATATGTATTTTCCTTTTATTCCCACTCCAGAGTTGGATCTACGGTTGAAACCGTATTTGGTACTTACATACCCACAACATCCTATCAGCCCTTGAATCCTTCAATGCTGTTTTGCCTCAATGTGAGCTCTATGTTTACGTACCTAGCCATTTCTGGCGTTCTGCGGGATGATGTGCCTAGTTCCAATTGAATCCTTAAAACTAGCTTTACATGTATATACACGAACACACGCATACACAAACAAACACACACACACCACACTGAAACATATGTTCTCACATGTATATACATATATTCGGAGACCCCCTTCGGTCACGACACAGACCTTGGGATTGCACCTAGAAAGTTACCCTCCCAGACACAAGTCCGGGCGAGGTTGTTTATAGAAGACCAGCAGTCGCCCATGCATACCAGCCTCTCCTCTCCACGCCACCAGTGTTATCCAAGGGAAAGGCAAAGGTCGATACAACTTGGCACCAGTGACGTCGCAACTCATTTCTACAGCTGAGTGAACTGGAGCAACGTGAAATAAAGTGCCTTGCTCGAGAACACAACACGCAGCCCGGTCCGGGATTCGAGCTCACAACTCACGATCGTAAGCTCGACGCTCTAACCACTGAGCCATGCGCCTTCACATATATATATATATATATATATATATTATAATATATATATATATATATACTATATATAATATATATATAATATATTGAATATATATATATATATATATATATATATATATATATATATATATATATATATATATATAATATATCACACAGAGATTGGCACACGTAAATTGCTAAATACAAACTAACGTATCAACCACTTCAGTGTATTTACGTTAGAACATCTAAAACAACGTCTAATTAATACTTTTAACAGTTCATTAATTGACTGATAAATATAAATTATTAATTTGAGAATTGGTGTAAATCCGAGCAAGCTATTTAAGTAGTTATGAAAATAATAATCAATGTGTTTATTGAAGTATACAAGAAAGGATTTTCTGGAGGCAAAAAAGCATGCGATACTCCAACAGATTTAAATCTTTGAAGCTTTTACATTCTTCAAAAAGTTGTCTATAACGAAGTCGTTCTATTGTTTGTGTGTGACCTGCTGAATAGAGTAACGATAATTATACGTATTTTAATGGATGTAGACAGATGGAATAATAACTGGCACTTGGGGCCCCGTTCAATACATAATATTATAGAATCTAGATAACAATATTCGATTAACGTATGTCGGCAGTAGGTTATATAATGTTGGTGTAGATAAAAATCATAATCTTTCCCAACATTGCCTGCTTAAAGTGATGCGGGAAAAACCTGCATATCTCTGCAACAGTAATGAGTTATCTCCGTTGATCTAGTTTTTTTTTCTTTTCTTTTTTACATCTATTCTCGTTTACTCTTTTACTCTTTTACTTGTTTCAGTCATGTGACTGTGGCCATGCTGGAGCATCGCCTTTAGTCGAGCAAATCGACCCCAGGACTTATTCTTTGTAAGCCTAGTACTTATTCTATCGGTCTCTATTGACGAACCGCTAAGCTCCGGGGACGTAAACACACCAGCATCGGTTGTCAAGCGATGCTGGGGAGGGGGAACACAGACACACAAATACAGACACATATATATACATATATACGACGGGCTTCTTTCAGTTTCCGTCTACCAAATCCACTCAAAAGGCTTTGGTCGGCCCGAGGCTATCGTAGAAGACACTTGCCCAAGGTGCCACGCAGTGGGACTGAACCCGGAACCATGTGGTTCGTAAGCCTAGCTACTTACCACACAGTCAGGTAATATTACTATGATGCTTATGTTAAGGGGGATTGATAGAAATGAAGGGACAGCTATTTCTCTTTATTTCTAGCCATGCATTCTTCGTGCGTGTCTCACATTCTCTGTCTGGAAATTTTTCACTATGCCAGCTGGACAGAGTTAGGAACACGTGTGAGATAATGAGAAACAAAATAGTTACATTAAAAACAGACTGCAAGAGACAGACAAACAAAGAGTTTGACATTAGACAAACGTACTACCGCCATCATTATCATCGGTCTTCTTGTCAATCTCCATTCATTCTTGTTTTTCATTCTCTAAATATCTGTATTCTTCAATTCCAGGTGACAGAGAAAGTAAGAAGGAGCGAGAGAGAGAAAGAAAGAGTGAGAGTGAAAGAGAGAGAGAGAGACAGAGGAACCGGAGAGAGAAGTGTTGAGAGAGCAAGCTTTATATTAGTACTCCATTTCGACTTTACGGCTCTCTGCATTTCATTGCCAGAAATTATTGGGTGGTTTGAGGGAGAATTTTAGCTTTTTCTTTTTCAAAATAAATGTTACAGAATCTTCCGTGGTACTTGTGAATAATAATAAGAAATATAATAATAATAATAATAATAATAATAATAATAATAATAATAATAATAATAATGAAAATAATAATAATAATAATAATAATAATAATAATAATAATAATAATAATAATAATAATAATACAGGGTTTAGAATTTTCGTTTTGAAGTTTCGGAATACATACATGTAATTGGTATACATACACACGCTTACACATACACACACACACACACACACACAAATGTATACATCAATGCATACATTCACACAGACACTGACACACACCTACGCACCCCCACATACACACACATGTAAATATAGGTATCTACGTACATATTCACTCACACACACGCATATATATATATATGCATGAAAAAATCGAACACCAATAGACATGTATAAACACACACTTCCAATAACATACATATACACATGTACTCCCAACAATTTATACACGCAACCATATTTGTACATGTCTAAATGTAAGTACATAAATACATTTGCGCTACGTAAATATATCTATAAACGTACATACACACACACACACACAGATATATATGTAACATTAAATGCATTCATTCACACACAAACACACACACATATATATATATATATTATATATATATATATATATATATACATATCAAATAACAGAAATAATAATAATAATAATAATAATAATAATAATAATAATAATAATAACAATAACACCGACAGCACCATCAATATATCGAATCACTGTAAAATTGGAGCCATTCAAGTGTACAGACGTATCTATCGATTTTATTATCGAAACAATATTGTTGGCTGTTTTATTAAGTATTTTATTAAGTATTACTGGATAATTTGGTATAAAGTTG
Organism: Octopus sinensis; assembly: GCF_006345805.1. NCBI lineage: Eukaryota > Metazoa > Mollusca > Cephalopoda > Octopoda > Octopodidae > Octopus > Octopus sinensis. Next base: position 4,715,137 of record NC_043003.1, read on the forward strand.
TTGTTAGAATTCCAATATGCAAATGTATAGACATACATATATACATACATACGTTTATTATGCATATATATATATATATACTTATGTATATACATATAAAATTACATGTTTGTATAGAATTTTGTGTACTTATTAAACGTGTTTATCTTATATATCTATATGAATATATATATATTTAAATATATATAATATATATATGTATATCTATATATATATATATATATATATATATATATATATATATATATATATATTACACGCATGAACACACCTTTCACATATATTATGTATGTATATTTACATATATATTTTGAATATGTATATGTATAAAAAAATCAAAGTGAATCATATTTGTGCATATATTCGTATATATATTATATATATAATTACATATATGAGTGTGTGTGCGTATACACATATATACATGCATGTGCACACACACACACATATCTATATACATATATATGTATGTATATATATATACACACTCACACACATATATATATATAGAGGAATATATGCACAAATGTGTTTCGCATTCATTTATTTATATACAGACACACACATTTATATATGCATATGGACATACGTACGCACATAAATTCATACATAAATATAAAAAAATATATGTATGTGTATAATGTTTTCTGTTCTTGTTTTATCTTTACTAGTTCATCTCGCACGCAGCTGCCATGCTGGAGTACAGCCGTTATCTTTGGTATCATATGCATATCCTGTCACACACACACACACACACACAAATATATATATATATATGCATTTGAATGTTATTGTTATCTCGTTTTAGTTTGACCTTGCAGACCAATCGTATGATGACACCAGTGTTACTGCTTCTTGGGCCCATGTTAACCTTTAAAGAAGCCTGTTCATACTTCGTTTCTTCTCACTCATATAATTATAAATCAAACCCACTGATAATTTACATTCTTCCGCCTACCTTTGGTTTTGTTCGTAGACATTAAAAACCTAGTTCTACACCATGCATTCTGTCGCCCAATTTTCAAAATGGCCTTAACTGTTTTGTGAGGGAGATTAGGCTGCTCTTCGGAATAAGTCAATCAACTGCTTAAATACCCTTGCTGCCTCGTTACTGCCACATTGACGTAAACTGGAATACAACGCTAAATATTGTGCAATAGAATCACCATTTAGAATCTGCGAAAATATACACACATGAAGAATCTGTCAAGAGACCGGTTTCGAAAATTCTCTACGACCGCTTGTTTTCCGTCTCCGCCATTGCCTTACCTTCGTCTTTATTAATATTCACCTCTCGGCACTACGCACTTTTCTTGTATCTTTCTGCAAACTAATTTTCCGATATAACCTTTTTCCATATCAATGCCAAATCTTTTGAATTCCAACAAACCAATCTCCTTACAAGTTTATTTTCAAATATTTGTGTTATTCCATTTGGTTTGTATGTCAAAATATATATAAAGTACTTTCTTTCTTAACTCGCTACTACATGAAACAAACTTTTTCTAGTCATAAAACAGAAGTGTTAGACACAAAAATTTCACACAAATGAACACAATGTTTCCTGTTTAACCACAGACACATAGTTAAAATATATTACAAGAACAACAGAACAACATATATGTGAAAGCACATATTTAGAAGTCATAAAATGTTCTTGAGACAGCCAATGTAATATAGAATCTTCCAGGTAAAAATGAGCGGCGTAAATTTCCTGCCTAAAATTGTTACACCTGGCATACATGGACGCCATTTTCTCACCTGCTGAGGATGCGTTTGCAGCAAGGAGATAATATAATAGATAAAGTAAAACATTACTGTAAGCTAGATCGAAAAATATTTCGTTGAAAACAGGTTTAAGGATTAATTATGGAATTGCTACAAAGAGTTATTTACAAATTAAAACTTACATCTAAAGTTAAACAATTCTAAATCCGGTGATGATGATGATGCTGATGACGACGACGATGATAATGATGATGATGAAGATGATGATGATGATAATTATGATGATGATGATGACGATGACGATGATGATAATGATGATGAAGATGATGATGATGATGATAATTATGATGATCATGATGACGATTTTGATGATGACGATGACGATGATGATAATGATGATGATGATGATGACGAAGATGATGATGATGATAATTATGATGATGATGATGACGATGATGACGATGATGATAATGATGATGATGATGATGAAGATGATGATGATAATTATGATGATGATAATGATAACGAAGATGATGATGATGATGATGATGATGATGACAATGACGACGATGATGACGACGATTAGAATTATGATGATGCTGATGCTGATGATGATGACAATGATAATGATGATGATGATGACGATGATGATAGATACGACATCATTCTCGTGATCTGATGCTGCCTTATACAAAACGCCGCAGCAACGACTCGACGCTACCATCATTTGATTAAATAAATGAGGCCACGAATGTCTTGGAACGCTAATGGACTTAGGAATATTATTGCTTCAAACTCAATATAATGGATTAATAAGGAAATATGAAAAAAAAAATGTCTTTGATAAAAAGAAAAATAATAAACACCAACGCAGACGTGTTTTTAATAAAACACACCCACACGCATACACACACACGCACACAACTACACATACACCAGTTCCTTCACACAATTACACAGATACATGTACACACATGCCCAAATACACAAGCACGCTTATATTGAATTAGAAAGCTTCGGAGTCAATTATGACGAGTTCACAGCAGTGATACATATATTAGCCTAACATCAGACGAATGTGATTTGACACACATTGCCGTACACACACACACACACACACACACACACAAATACACTCATACATATACATCCATACGCACATATTTAATAGACGAACACATGTAAATACATGCATAAGTACATAACTAGCCCCCCCACACACACATACACACACACATACACCGCTCACACGATAAAAATGACGGAACTTGACAGGAATTAATACATATATAGGAGTGTATTTGTATGTCTGTCTGTATGTATATATGGTTGCATGTGTTCATGTATATATGCATACGTTTATATATATATATATATATATATATATGCGTATATGCATATATATATAGATTTTGATTGATGATTGATTGATTCTAGTTTCAGCTTATGAGCTGTGGCCATGCTGGGGCACCGCCATTTGGTGTTGTACTGGTTCACTTCATGGAGGCTTTCTAGCAACTGCTATTTGGTGCATTGAGAGAGTTCGATGCAGCTGCCCTCATTGCCCCTCCTGCCGTGAAGTTGGCATCTGGACACCTGACAGGAAGAGATCCAGCTTCATTTTAAAGACATCTGTATCCACCCCATGCAGGTCTCTCAGGTTCTTCGGGAGGATATTGAAGAGCTGTGGGCCTCGGAAGCCCAGGCTATCACAGAATCTTGTCCTACATCTTGATGGCAGGTTTGGAGTCCTAGGCACCACGCAGTGGCGCCCGTTCTGGCATTTGCGTAACTCTCGATGCCAAAGTTCAGGACACTTCCTCCAGGATCTTCCAGATGATATTATGGCATATCTTTCTCCGCCTACGCTCCAGAGAATATAATTTTAATCTCTTGAGTCTTTCCCAGTAGCTTACATTCTGCATAGAGGCTATCTTCTTTGTGTAGCTTCGTTGGATCGCCTCAAGTTCTGTGATCAACTTGACACTGGATTGTGACCATAGCTGAGAGCATAGTCAAAGTGGCATAGGACAAGTGTCTCCAGAGGACCATCATGGGTTTTTGTTCTCTTGTTCTAAGGTTCAAAGAATCCATCCAGCCAGCCGTCCTACATTTCATTGTCAGTTTAGCAACATGTACATGAAAGGTCGCGTCATCACTCATGTGAATACCCAGGTCACGCACTGTTGTGCCTCGGGGATTGCAATCCCTCCGGGTCCAGTGTATTCATTGGGACCTGTGTCTGAACGTGTCAAAGTGCTGTCATCTGCCTGTCGGCTCTACTCCTGCAACTCAACTTGATTTCGAGCCGGGTCGTCTGCTGCTGGAGAGGACCGATCAGGTAAAGGACCTGGATATCTTGGTGGATTCCTCCTTTTCGCCTTCGGCCCAGTGCGTCCATGCCAACAAAGCACGCGGAATTCTGTTCTTGATTCGACGGTCATTCGGAATGCTCACAGCAGCCATATTCCTACCACTCTATGTCACGCTGGTGAGACCCATACCGGAGTATGGGATTCAAGCCTCTTCTCCTTATCTCCTCAAAGACATACAGCATCTCGAAAGAGTCCAAAGCTGGCTACCCGCATGGTTCATGGTCTCAAAAATTGTCCTACGAAGAAAGGCTGAGGACGCTCGACCTTTATTCTCTTGAAAAACGCCGCCGCCGTGGTGATCTCATTCTCGCCCACAACATCATAAGCGGGAAGTGTAACCTCTCGAAAGAGCTGTTCTTCACTCCTGCTCCAGAGCGTCGGCTGCGGGGTCATTCCGAAAAGCTCTACCTGCGACGATTTCATCTCAATCGAAGGAGAGGAGCTTTCTCCGTCCGGGTTGCGGATCCGTGGAACAAGCTGCCAGACGAGATGGTGAAGATGCCGACGACCGCTTTGTTCAAAGCCTCCCTGGACCTCAAGTGGCCTGAACTCTTTACATGAACACCACCCTGTACTTAACTCCATGTCCCCCTACATGGCCTTGCTATTTGCTTTTGAGCCAAATTAACTAACTAACTAACTAACTAACTATATATACATGTATATATATATACATATTTATACATATAATACACACACACACACACACACACACATATATATATATATGATCTTAAAGGAGAACGAACACAAAGGAGGACGTGCAACTCACATATTTAGAATATTTATGGGAATCAGAATACGTGAAATAAAAGTAATATATCTATCTATCTCTCTCTCTATATATATATAATCTCTCCGCCATCGATAGAATATATACTAGCTTTACAAAGAATAAGCCCTGGGGTCGATTTCATCGACTAAAACACTTTAAGGCAGTGCTCCAGCATGGTCGCAATCAAATTACTGAAGCAAGTAAAAGATAATAAAAGAGGATATATATATATATATATACCCTGATCATCTGGAAACGAATGTATGCATATACAGTAATCTCTCAACTATCGCAGGTGAATATACACAAGGTAGAAACAGTATTGTACTCTATGTTTTTTTAATAATTTGTATATATTTATGTTATTATAAATGCAAAACAACGCCACGGAGGGATTGACGCAAGCTCAAATAATAAACCGCGATATGGCGAGGGTTTACTGGATCTATATCTTTTAGTAATTTTAGCCATTGGACTGCGGCCATGGTATTCACTTGAAAATTATTAAAAAAAAACACATTAAAATATTTTCTGTTTAAAGAAAGCTTAAATATAAATAATTACTGTACAAACTACTTACATTTTTGAAATCACATTCACTTAAAAATATTTCTAAATGATTAACATATTACGGAGATGTACTTGCATAGCAAGTGACTTGATTTGAGATCGTGTATTGAATCCAAAACAAGTGTAACGTAGGAGATGTTTGTAAGCCATTTAAGAACACGCGAAAAACTTATGAATGACCTGGGCATTGATATGAGCAATGATGCATCTTTCCAAGTGCATATTGCCAATTTGGTAATAATATGCAGACGGCTAGCTGGATAGATACTCCGAACTTTCAGAACAAGAGAGAAGGAGATACTGATGGTCCTTTGGAAGACATTCGTCCTCAGCCGCTTGGACAACTGCTTCCAATTAAGGTCATCACACAATATAAAGTTAACAGCAATCGCAGAATAACTCATTTTGCCAGCTGAGTAACGGGAAATGAACTGTTTTGCTCAAGACAACAACGCATCGCCCGGTCCAAGAATCGAAACCACAATCTTACGATCATGAGTTCAACACCCTAACCACTAAGCCACGAGCCTCCATACATACACACACACACACAAACACACACACACACATACACATTATAAGGCTCTATAGTTGTGGATCTGTGACGCAGTCTCTCATAGTGATTTCAGAGAAGCTGCATCTCACACGTTCCATAGTGCGAATTCCCTGTCATCCGCATGTCTTTTCACTTATTTTATAGTTTGTGAGTTGCTGCTGAAATCACCGATGATCTTTTCGGGGGAGCTCTATGAACCCATCGACTGAGAATCCCCATCGTTCTATCTCAATTTATGCTATTACCATTTTATCCAGCTCCCACCTGTGGCTCCAAGCCGTAACCGATTCAGCTGCCCTCATCTGCACCTCCTGCCATGAAGTTGGTTCATCTGGGACACTTTTTTTTTTACTTTTCTTTCTGTTTTAGTATTTTTTAAAGAATTCCTATAAAGATTTTATCAACCAACCCTCTAAACCGATCATATCTCTACAATACACAAAAATACTTTACCAATTTTTTTTACTACAATTCCTAATAATGCTTAATTATAAAAATGTAATAGAATTTTTTAAACATGGATTAGTTGCGAGGGAGCGTCTGAGTAAAATAACAACCACGATGCTCTCGAGCATTCTGTATTTTGTGCTGATGCGTCTCTCCTATTTTAAGAGGGCAATGTGTGGTTATTTGCTATGATATCACCAAGTAGACCGTAAATATTTATAGCTTCCGAAACGCTTTGTTAAAGAAAAAAATCCCCGTATTTTTTGGCGTACCTGGCACTACATTAGCCTAAAAAATTTCGATATAAATATGTTTTGTAAGGTAAAAGAACCACAACAACAACAGCAACAACAACAGAGACAAACAAAAACTTGAGATTCTGATGAAAAGGAAAATGCAGTAAAAAAAATATTCTCAATAGATGGAAGTTTGAATCAACCACACAAAGCAGAAACGATGAGTGCTTTTCCTTTCATAGTTATTTATCAGATTTTCACACACCTAAGTGCGTTTGCTATTCTGGAAATATGCTAAGGACAGATAAAAGCATTATCAGGGATGTGGAATGAGAACTAACTAGGAATTACCATTATTTAGTGCAAAGCATCTTTCGGGACTAGATAGGTGGGGAACTAAGATTGCAGTTTTATTTTGAATTTTCTATAGGAATATATTGTATGTATTTTATTTTTAGCTCTCTCACACAAACTGTTTTTCACAGAAACTATTTTGGCATTCACTTACCTCCGTTTACCGACTATTTTTAGATTTCAAACCGTTTCGTTGCAACATTTACTATACATTCGCAACTTTCAGAACAGTAAATTTAATAAATAAATAAATAAATGCTAGATGTTCTTGTCGTACACGATTTCTATGTGTGTGTGTGTGTGTGTGTGTGTGTGTGTGTGTGCCTACACATATGAACACAGACATATATATATATATATTCTTTTATTCTTTTACTTGCTTCAATCATTAGACCTGCGGCCATGCTGGAACACCGCCTTGGAGAATATATATATATATATATATATATATATACACGACGAATTTCCTTCAGTTTCCGTCTACCAAATCCACTCTCAAGGCTTTGGTCAGCGCGAGGCTGCCACACAGTGAGACTGAACTCGGGACCATGTGGCTTCGAAACAAGCTTCTTATGCATCCACACACCCACCCCAGCACACACACAAGCACATACTCACACACACATACATACGTACATATATGTATAGTTATGGTTATTTTCGAACAATTGGTCTGAGATGTCTGGTTAGATAAGATCCACAGTTATTGCTGCTGCTGCGGCTACTGCTGCTGTTATCGTTATTTATAGTTTCAAGACTAATCACTTTAGTCTATAGACTCCTTATTTACTTGAATGTCAGAAATAAGTCCCAGAAGAATGTAGTTCAGATGTGTGAGAAAGAAAAAAAATATGCTTAGCTTAACACTAAAATCTGGCAGTTATTTTTTTTAAACATTGTCAACAGTTTCACGTTTGCGTCCCAAATATAAATGAGAAAGATCTGATTGCGTCTCGAACCCCGGTTCTCTAATTAGTAGTAGATACAAGACCACTGCAGTTCAATCCTTGACCACAGTTCACAAAATCAGTTCATCTACCCGCCAGGTAATATTTACCAGAGAAATTCTGGTTTAGCTTCCGACCACATTTCATTGATCACTTCCTCGGTCAGTAACAGGTACCAGTTCAATGCGGTTCTCTCTTGGACCGAGGTCAACCAATACTTAACACCTACTTTTCAACAATCAACAATAGTCACCAGAAGAAACCGTTTTAGTTATAGAAAACTGCACATTGGGATGACGGTAAATAATAAATAGTAGATTAATCTGGTTCATTCTCAGAGAGACGCAATCTACAAAAGTATTCACCCAGGGGTCAGAGACAGAAGACTCTTCAATCTGATTCACCATCGCTCATTGTCAGACAATACTTCAAACTCCAGCTGAAAATAAACTTTATTCTGCTGAAAGGATTCGATAACAAAATAGAGGAAATGTTCTTCAGTCACCAAGCCATCTTTCTTTCTTTCTTTCTTCAATTCACATCGCAATTATTGAAAAATTGCGTTGTTCGTCACAGATTGCCAGCGAACGAATCAATTGGCTTTACTACATTTCTTATAGTGATAGAAGCTATAGGGAGTGCCTGTAATTTGAGGAAGAACAAACATCACACACACCATTCATTCATGCATATTCACACAAAAAACATGCGCATTAGTATACATACATACATATATATATACATATCCACACACACACACAAATATATGTAAAGAGGACGTCATTAACAATAAACAACATGAAATACGAAAGCAAATGAGTTAAATATGCAATCAACGAGAGAATAAAATGGGCATGTAACACAAAGAATGACCCTTCATCAGTTGTTGGCTGTCTGTCTATTCTCCATTTCAAGCAATCAACGACAACATGAGTCTTCGAAGACAGTTACTCACATAAATACCAAAATAAAATTTGGGATTTATGGAGGATCAAAGTTAGGAACAAAGACAGGACAATGGAGACAAATAGGGAAGCCGAACGAAAACAAACATGGAGGATCGTTAGACGTGAACGAGGGGAAAATAATGAACGCCGAGAGAAATATTTTCTTTGAAAAGAGAAAAGATATAAGAGAGAGAGAGAGACAGGAGATGTCCAACCCTGAGAAGTTCATGCAGGAAAGAAAGATAGTCACGTAAGGAAAAGAAAGATGGTCACGTGAGGAAAAGAAAGATGGACGATGGTCATGTGTGAGCAACGAGGGAGATAACAAGAGTAAGAGAGAGAGAGAGAGAGAGAGAGAGAGAGATTGTTAAATACATATACTAATTTATATGCTTTGTGTATTTTCCGGTGGCTGCAATGGCGTAGCGCAGAATATAACTCTCATGTCGCCGGTGTTAAAAGACCTTAGAGCCACGGACAGGCGTACCAGAGCTGCTTTTACATCATTGTAAATATTCCCTTAGGTATACAATTTTTAGGCATACCAGCTAATGAATTTACAAACCAGGTGCATATAACTCGTGGGACAGGCTAGCAGACTCGCCTTCAACCCAGGGCGGGTAGGTGGTGTTCACAAGTCACAAAACTGGCGAAACCTCGATGCCCATCACCCCCAAATGGGATTGAGGATGGGTTATCTCGCCTGTCCATGGCTCTAAGGTGTTTTAACAGCGGCGACATGAGAATTATATACTCCGCTACGCCATTGCAGCCACTGGAAACTATACAAAGCATATACATTAGTATATGCATTTAACAATATATATATTAAAGTATATATATATATATATATATAATATATATAATAGATATATATATATATTTAGCTATTTTAAATGAGGAAAGAAATCAACTTGACATTACAATTGTTTCTGTGAATAGGTGATATTTTTATATCATATCTCGTATAGTGTTATGCAATTCAAACAATGTTATCTAGTGCGTACAACGTTAAGCAATGCAAGACATAATATATGGAGATATGCAATGATTCTGTGTTCCGTTCTTTTCCTCAGATGTCGTGATTTGAAAGCATTATCGACCAAATTAATCTCACGATGAATTCATTTGGGCATATCACAATGTTTAAACAGACCAAACATATAGCTTTCACTTGATATCTGCTGTAGGTTTTCGGGTAATAAATCTTAATAGAGTTAAAATAAGCCTGTTGGAATTTATTTTATAGATCAAAGCATTAACCATAAATCGAGCATCAGTCATTTGATAAATTTTGTGGCGACAATAGCTGTATGATAAAATTCGCTTTTAATTCACTACACTAACCAGGACCCGGCATGATACGTTAATGAGGTGATAATAAAGATTATAATTATCTCCTCAACGTATTTATATGTGTGTGTATATGTGTGACTATGTATGTGTATACACACACACACACACATATATATATATACCCAAATATTTATCGCATATTAATGTTAGTTTCATATCAAGTTTCATCCCAAAGGAACCCATAATTTCATCAAATTGAAGAATTTCTGAATTTTTGCTGTAGCTTACATATTTGTCAACGTTTACCAGCAACAGTTTGTCAGTGAATTAGACGGTTCGGCTTATTGCTTATAGCCATGTATCGCACTTAACCCATTAAGTCCCAAGGACACTAAGCAAGAACATTAAATAAGCAATATCACATTTTTTCAGTCTCCCATTTATAGGAAACAGAGTATTTCCATTTCTATTTGAAGTAAAGGAGTTTAATAATATTTTTTTTTTTTTAGTTTTTACCCTATTATCAATTATCTGTAAAAAATTAAAAGTAATATTCTGAAATTTAAGTACTCTGGGATTTAGTGGCTTAATACAGATTCACCTTCAAAGACACATTAACTGCGGTATTAACCCGGAGATATTTCCCTTATGGATGGACGCACTGTACTCAAAAACTCAAAACTATATCAGTAACAGACGAGAACGCCATATTTCTGACTCGCTGGACTTTATCAGGAGCATGTACCCACACCAGCCAATTGCTAAGATAATATATGTCTCTCCTGGTACAGAAAGACAGTGGTTATAGAGACACACACACAAACACTCATATATACAAGAGCGTGGTAGATTGGTTTTAAGCGTTGTGATAAAGAATTAAAATAGTAAAATCGTGAAGACTGTGAGCTTTTTGAAATGCGGAAAGGAACAAGTTTAATAACATCATAACTGCTTGGAAAAGGAACAAGTTTGAAACATCATAACTGCCAGACCATACAGGTCTGCAGACACTTCTCGTGTTGCCTGTGGGACAGTGTGCTAATGTGCAGGGGTGTCGTACAAAGTAGGTTTCTATTCTCGTTGACAGGGGTTTTCATAGGGATGGTCTCGATTGGGCAAAAAGTAGGTCGAAACGTACCCTACGGGTGGCATTACTAAAAGCAGTGGTGGTCTTCTCGTTGACGAGAGGAATTCTCGGGAAACAGAAAGATTCTTCCTTCCTTGTTTCTCTTACTCGTATCTGCGAAGAGTATCATTAAGAGAGACCGCCGAGTGCGCGCTGATTTCTGGAGTCTTGAGGCCCTGGGTGATTCAGGCGATCCAGTAAGCATCCAGTAATGCATCTGTCATGGTACGGGCGATCTCGTTTCGGACGAAGTCACACACAGACACACACAAACACACACACATTATTATATGTACACACACTCACAAACTCCACAACAACGTACGTACACATATATGCTTATATATGCAGGCCCCATCCCAATGATTTTCCCCCAGTACATACTCTTACACGTCTCTATCTCCATCTCTTTCTCTTCCACTCTCTCTCATCCTCCTCCTCCTCCTCCTCCTCTTCTCTCTCTTTCTCTCACTGTATTCCTACCTTAATCATTCTGTAATACTCAAATACAGCCACCTCTTGACTACCTGTCATTTTTGTTTTTATAAATATTACAAAAAATATCTGCATTGAAATTATAATACGAAACGAATATGTTACATCGTATCGAAAATTACGTCCTGTTTAACAGAATATCTGCCAAATTTTACTGTTAGCTTTTACCATTCTTCATTTCCTCCTTACTTTCCCTAAACAAACTCATATACATACATACAACATATATAATATATATATATATATTATATATATCTATATATATAATATGTGTGTGTGTGGTGTGTGTGTGTGCATGTATACATATGTGTGTATATATATATATATATATATTTATGTGTGTGTGTATGTATGTATATGTATATGCGTGTTTATGTATATGAATATGTATACATATATATATAAATATATATATATATTTGTGTGCGTATGTATATATGTGTATATATGTGTGTGAGTGTATGTATGTGTATATATGTGTGTGAGTGTATGTATGTGTATATATGTGTGTGAGTGTGCGTGTGTGAATATGTGTGTGTAGGCTCATGTATACATGTATTTAGTTTTTGTGAGCCTTGCTGATGAGTTGTTTTGATGAGTTTTCGCAATATTTTTATGATTAATACGTTTTCATTTTGTTTTTTTTAAAATTATTTTTTTGTTACTTTTTTTTCTTATACTTCATAATTCTTCATTTCTTGTCGTTGTCATCAATCTTCTTCGTTTTCTAAAGATTTGTCTACGGTTTGTTCCGAACTGTAAGTTGTTTGGAAATTTAACACTGGTCTACAAGACAAAAAGCAAACACCCACAAGCTCACACACACATGCCTACACACACAAAGAAACACACATATATACACTATACATACGCATATTATACATTAAACACACACTCTTCAGAGGTGCAGGAAAAATGACAATAATAATAATAATAAAATATAATATATAATAATAATAATAATAATAATAATAATATGATATTAATGATATGATAATAATATACTATAATAATAATATAAAATAATAATAATAATAATAATAATAATAATAATAATAATGATAATAATAATAATAATAATAATAATAATAATAATGATAATAAAATACAGTAGCAAAATGCACGATGGTGGTAGTAGTAATAGTAATATGAAAAACAACAACAGTAACAACAACGGCTAAATGTTAATAACAAGAAGAAGAACGACAATGAAAATTTCAAAGGAATGAATTTATAGTAAAATTACAACAACGAGATTTGTAAAGAAAATTAGAAACGAATATAATATAATTTTATAAAAAATAATAACTAAATATACTTTAAAAAGTGAATTGTAGTTACTAACAACAACAACAACAATAATGAGGATAACAATGTTAAGAAAAAAAACAACAACCATCAACAACAATAACTGATGAACCAAGAAAAAAAATAAACACACAAATATATAAAAAAAAAGACTTAGGAGGAGTGAGAAGAGAGAAAGTATAAGAGGAAGAAGCAGAGATTAAGTGTTAAGTTTCAAAGAAGATATAATGGATTATGTCGCAAGATAGCTGTTTTATATTCAGTCAGATTTTTGGACAGGAAATTAGAATGCGACCGGAAATTACGTTTCTCATTACAAACCCTCAAACTGTTTAGTTATACACACCTTCTTTCACCTACTCTCCCGCCT
>NC_043003.1:4728766-4753766 GCF_006345805.1 Octopus sinensis
TGTGTGGGTGTGTGTACAGGTAACATGTGTACCTGTTTGCTAATTGCCTTTTTCCTGCCGCCATAACATACTATGTATTTATCTCTGTACACATAGATATGGATCAATGTGTGTGTGTGTGTTTGTGGGTTATATCTGGATGTATGTATGGGTGTCTATGTGTGTTTGAGAGTGTGTGTGTGTGAATAAATTTGTGTATGTATATATTCATATATATGTAAACATTTACACATATGTGTGTGTGTGTAAGTATATGTATATATATATATCTATGTTTGGTTATACATATATGAAATGCATTATGTGTGCATGAGAGTATGTATACACTGCATATATATATATATATATATATATATGATGCATATATATATGTACATATATCCATATATATAAATATATGCATATATATATTTACATATGTATATGTAAACATTTACACAAATATATATGTATATATTCGTGTATATGTATTATATATATATATATATATATATCACGTATGAAATATACATATGTGTTGCGCATACGCACTTATATATACCCTTATATATATATCTCTATGCATATATTTATGCATGTATACAAATATATACGCAATCAAATCTATTCAGACATCTATATTAAAATGTGCGTTTATAAATATATGCATGTTTTTTTGTTTTTTTTGCATGTGAGTATGTTTATCTTTACATGTATATCTATGTGTCCTTATTATCATTATTATCATTATTATTATTATTGTTATTATTATTATTAGCAGTAGTAGTAGTAGTAGTAGTAGTAGTAAATGCATAATATCTTTATGGTAGGATATTGTTATCTCTGCTGTATTGCAATCATTGTGCAGTTGTATTTACCTTCGGTACAAACCATTGCACTTATGTTTATTAATTCACATAATTTTGTTCACACCTTAAATAGAGAAAATATTTAGAAATTCTACTTTGCAACCATCCTCTCTCGCGCCCTTTCTCTCTCTCTCTCTCTCTCTCTCTCACACACACACACACATACACACTCACACACACTCACACACACTCACACACACATACACATATGTATGTGTATATTTATGTGTATATACATATATATATACACATTCCGATTGAATCTTCTGTGTGTTAAAATGTTCCTCCTTTCGACAAAGTAAACTTACATTTAATCAAGATACATTTCATCAGAGTAGCCTGCAGTATCAAGCTCGCTCGGAAATTTACCACCTCTGAGGTTTCGCTCGCTAAAAACTCTTGTATCTTTATTCGCATACCCGGCAACCCTGGTCGCCTACCAAGCAATATAAAGGGACCGTGTTTTCAGTTTATCGTACTTCGATTCGAAAGAAATCCACAACCTTCCGTCTGAATAAACCAGTATTGTCCCCGAAAGTTGTTTTTTTATATTTACTACATATTGCTTGAAGCAAACTTTCTCCCTACAGCTCGATCCCTGGAGACTCGGCAATGACACCCCGTTCTCCAATTCCGCTCTACCAGTCATTCGCTATAACAGCTGTCTGTATTCCGAATGTCTCAGCACAGGGATCACCCGGACTTCCGCCTTCACCGTGAACGGGTATTAACCTTCTCTCTTCGTTTCTCCTCTCTTCATTTGATACCAACCTCATACGGATTCCCATCCCTCCCTATTCAACTGCCCCTCCACCCAAACACCTACATACAGCCCAGCTCAGTACCCTCACCAGACACTGTTCAACTCATCACTCACTTCACACACCATTACAAAAACACCGAGGTCGACTTTGCCTTTCATCCTTTCGGGGTCGATAAATTAAGTACCAGTTACGCACTGGGGTCGATGTAATTGACTTGATCCGTTTGTCTGTCCTTGTTTGTCCCCTCTATGTTTAGCCCCTTGTGGGCAGTAAAGAAATACATTACAAAAACACCTTCCCACTCCACACAACACTCCACTTCACATACACAAGTTCCTACCACTTCTCCCACATTATCCACACACACACACACTTCAATAGCGTCACCACACATACCTCTATTCCCAGCAGCCACACACACAATATCATGCACACTCACACACCCACACAAGCACATAATTCCTGAACGCAGAGAATATATGCAGAAATACACGCAGCACGCATAAGCACACTTATAAACACAAAGACAAAGATAACTTTCACTCACAAACATACACTATACACATGCACACTATTTGGTCATGGACACACATACACACACACATATATATATGTATTGAAGCTTTACTATAGCGTCGTATATTATCGACTGCTATTTCCAGTAAACATTGGTGCACTGTTGTACCACTATTCTATATAAATATATATATATAACGGGAAGGTTTACGAAAATAAACAAAAGACGAAGGCAGGTGGAGTACAAACAAACAATGTATTAGTATGGCGCTCAGGAATAAAAATAAAAGAAGTCTTTTACGTTTCGAACCTACGCTCTTCGACAGAAAGATACACAGAAAAGAAACAAGGAGAGAAACAAGGAGAGAAAAAATTGCGTGTAGGGGCTAACGATCCAACACATATATATATATATATATTGTGTGTGTGTGTGTGTAAATATACAGAACTCAGTATATGTATATTGAGTTCTATATCAGGTCATTAGTCTCAGTACGCTGAAGCGAAATACATATATGTGTATATATATATATGCAAACACACGCATACGTACAATCATACGCAATATATATATATATATATATATGTGTGTGTGTGTGTGTGTGTGTTGTGTGGGGTGTGGGGGTGTGAGTGCAGGAGTATGGGTTTTTGTGGCTGTTATGTCTGTGATTTGAAGCAGAATTTACAGAGATTAAGTCGGGACGTGGATGAAGTGGAGAGTTTTTGAAGAGAAAGATGTCGCCGTACTTTGATCCGTTTTTAAATGCTTATGTCTTATCTGTCACTGCTAATAAGATATTACTTGTCTCTCATTTCTCTAATTTCTCTTAAGTGTGTGTTTTTGTAAGCTCTGTATATCTTATAGATGTGTACCTATTGGAGATATCAATCAGTATGCAATAGTCTTCTCCAGGCCCATGTTTTGTAGGGAAATATATTCTTTACGTTTCTTTATATTTTTCAACATTTTCTCTCTTGTGTGAATTATTTTGTGTCATAACCGCTTTCTACAGTGAGTCACTAAAGCGTCGGGGAAAATAGTCAATACATAGTATAACCCACCATTATTATTGGTGCAAATACCAGCGTATCATTCCTGGAAAAGTGCATTCAATAACTGGAAAAGTGCATGTTGTTTTCCCCACAAATAACATTGCAGTTTGCAGCTGTTAGATGAAATACTTATCTTAGGACGAAGTGAGAATATTGCCATAAAACCGAACCATATTCACCGCTTGAAAACAAATTGCCAGTTTCCAATTTACTAAACCACATTCGTTCATTCATGAGTTACGTCCCTTAACAGCAATTGTCATATTTTAAAAGTCAATTAAAATGCATTTTCACGAGGATACATCAAAGAAGAGTAATGATTCCTTCCTGTCTTGCGCAATAAAAAGTTTTTAGTTTTTGATCGCAAGCGGCGAGATGATAGAACTGGGTTTCAAGACACTTTTAGCAGTCATGAAACTAGTAGTAACATGGATTAAGAAGAGTTTATATTAGTTTATGCTTATATTTATGTATGTTTTTATTTGAGATTTATTTACTTTTTACTTTGCCGTTAATTGATTGGGTTTAGAGAAAATTCATCAATCTCTTTTCCTCCTGTTTTGCGAGTACTTCTAGATTTTTGTGTAAACTTCTGGATATGCACCTACGTTCCGTACATCTCAATATTTATGCAATTATGAACGTATATGCAAAAGTATATGGTTATGTGTGTGTGCATGAAACCTATTTCTTTACTACCCACGAGGGGCTAAACACAGGGAGGACAAACAAGGACAGACAAACGGATTAAGTTAAAAAACGCAGCGCATCTCGAAAATCCTAACCATTAAGTCGCGCGTATGAATGAATATATGTATCCACACACACATGTGGACCTACTTATAAATAAACACCTACAAATGTGTGTGCACGCGCCTTCCCAGCGTTACTATTTTCCCCCCGTTCCTTCTTTTCTTTTACTGGTGAAGTACTAAAGTCTGAAACGTCAGAACCTTTCCCTTCCTTTTCAGCGTTAAACATTTTTGTCTAGTTTTCGCTCGTTGCTAAATAGAAAAACCTACCCCACTCACACACGCTCATACATACATGCATATCCATGATCTATTGCGCTGGTTTACGGGGGTTCCTTGCACAAGTTTAAGGACCAGTGTAAAGGATTAGGAGCAATGATTCTCCTCGAACAAACCCCTAAATGCACAAATATGTTCGGAATATACTTCATGTTGTAGGTAATGTATCTCCATATTCATTACTTTCATCGCAAACATACTCATCAAATACACGTATTTCGTTGTTTCTAACTCGTGTGGCAACTAATCAGATAATACTGTTATTTTTAATAGTAGCAATGTTCTTTTATATAAACATTATTAATAGCATCATACTATATAAATATCATTTTCCTTTTTATGCTTTAGTTGTTGTTGTTATTATTTTTATTATTATTATTATTATTATTATTATTCCTAGTAGAATTATTAGCATCATTAAAAGAATGTTTTCACAGCACTAAAAAAAAAGGCGGTTTGCCAGATTTTCATTTGCAATCAAGCAAAGATAGATTGCGTAATTATTCGTTAATTACCTACTTTAGCTGTTGGTCATGTGATATCTGAAATGATTCTGAGAATATTTCCTGGTGAGACTCGCAGATATCAATGGTGACGTACTGAAAATTGAAATACATACTCATTCATATAAATACATACATGCATAGTGTATATATATATATATATATAATATATATATATATATATATATATATATATATACATGCATTCGTACGTATGCACCTAAAAGCACATATAAACACCTAAGCTTGCAGTATACATATACACACCTATATATACATACACACACACATATATATAATATATATATGAATATGTATGTAATATGTATACACACACACACATATATATATATATATATATATATATATATATATATATAAATATTGTGTTGTATTCGATAATTGCAAACATACACATATGAATATGTATAAATATATGTGTATGTATATGCAAATATTAATATGCATATGTATATGCGTGAATATATACTATCTACCTACCTATCTCTCTCTTTCGCTCACCATATATATATACCATATATATATATATATATTATATATTTACATATATGTGTATATATACAGACACACACAACACACACACACACACACATATATATATATATATATATATGCTGGTATATGAATACACATGTATATGCATTCCAACACATGGGTACGTGTGTGAAAGTGTGATTGGATGTACGTGCGTACGTGTGTGTGTGTGTGTGTGTGGTGTGTGTTTGTATGTGTGTGTTTATGCCTCTTTGCGGCTCTGTGTATTTGTTCAGAGGTGTGAAGAATGCTTTAAGTTGAAAGCACACAAAACATTTCCTCGAGTGATTGTGCCGATATAACTTCTGTTGTTTCCCTCCTCCCTCCATCCCGACCGTTCTCCGCCTTCCACCCTTCTCCTACTTATTTCTAAAAAGCTTTCTGTCACAATCTATTTCGATTGAGAAAGAAAATCATCGTCGATCTTTTATCTGAAGACAGATAAATGGCTGATAGAAACATTTTACTTTGGAACCATACGCACACACACACACATACATACATACATACATACATACACACACACAGACATGTATATATATCTATACACATATATATTATTTATATATATAAAGATACAGAGAAATACAAGTACATATAATGTATTTCTATGTATCTATATACGTGGATATATATATATATATATATATATATATACATATATATATATATTTATATACGTATATATATATATATCTATGTATATATATATATACATTATATATGTGTGTGTATATATATATATACACACATTTATGTATGTGTATTAATATATATTAATATGCATATACACATACACACACACATATATATATATATATATATATATCTATATATATATATATATATATATATATATATATATATATATATCAATAAATGTATATATATATATTTACACGCAATCAAAGAAGCTCTCACAGAAACACACATACACATGTACATATTGTTTATCGTTGGTGACAAAACGCATAAAAAATTGTGACACCAATGTACACCCATACTTCTTTATGTATTTATATATTTTGATAGCTTCGTTCTTGCTACTTTGTGTCTGTGTACAAACGGTCTTGGATGCTGTTGTGTCGGGTTAGGTGTAGTAGTAGTTCTGGTTGTAGTTATAGAGTTGATGATGATGGTGATGGTAACGGTTGTGGTGATTGGGTGTAGGTGGCAATGGTGACGGTGGTGTTGTTTATATTGGTGTTAGGGATCGCATTGGCGAAATTAATTGTATTGGTGTATGTTGTTTGTCTTGTGTGGGGAGAGTGTAATATCTATTTCTTTACTACCCACAAAGGGCTAAACACAGAGGGGCTAAACACAGAGGGGACAAACAAGGACAGACAAACGGATTAAGTCGATTAGATCGACCCCAGTGCGTAACTGGTACTTAATTTATCGACCCCGAAAGGATGAAAGGCAAAGTCGACCTCGGCGGTATTTGAACTCAGAACGTAACGGCAGGCGAAATACGGCTACGCATTTCGCCCGGCGTGCTAACGATTCTGCCAGCTCGCCGCCTTAGAGAGTGTAATATCTTGTAGGTATTCTGTTGCAATGTCAGAGGGATTAGTGGTGGAGATAATCCTTATCCTTGACTTTGGACTTGATAAAAGTATTTCACAGAAATATAAGGTTACGCACTTAAGGAGGTCATCCACGTGGAAGGTCTGAAGAGTGAAAGTTAAAATGCTGGAGGCCACAATACCGGGTGGTGCCAGGACTGATGTCATGTGGTCGTTAGATCAGGGAGAATATATATTTAGGTAGATATGATTCTTTCTCTTTCTATTTATTTATACATTTTGTATTTTTATTACAGTTTTATTTCGTCACTATATCAATGGGTTTAGCTTTATCTGTAAACGACCGAAAGGATACATTAGTTTGGAGATGCGTTTTCACCCTGAGAGAAACAACAGTAGGGTCTAAGGAAGGACTTATTAAAGAAACCCCGAGGAAGTATATTTTTACACTTTAGATGGATGATAACGATTACACAACATCTCACCAATGTAGTAAAGGTGTAAAAATGTGTCGAAACAATTGTAGAGATTTTAAATAAATAATGTCGTTTGTTTCATTTTCCGTCATTTATCTATTTGGTATATATGGATACGTGGTTAAGAAGGTCGCTTTGCAATAAGGTGGTTTAGAGTTCAATTTCACTAAGTGACACTTTGGGAGAAACGACTTCTCTTATAGTCTTGGATCGACCAAATCCTAGTGAGTAGAATTTGATAGACAGAAACTGTATAGAAGCCTGTTAGGGAGGTCATCTTTGTTCTTGGTAGACTTAGACCGTCACCCATTTTAACACCATCATATGACTTTTGGGTGTCTCTATTGGATTGGTCTCTGATGCTAAAAAACGGAGCGGGTTTCTGTATCTCACGATTTTCTATGAAAAGGGTGAAAAATATTAGAAATACAACAATACTATTGAGAAACGAAATATCTTCGAAATCCCACGCATCCCCCTTAGAAACTGGGGAAAACATCAGGAAGAATGTAGTTATAAATCTGAAACTAGAAGGGGTGGTCACGTGTGGAATATCTTTGGAAACGAATTTGTTGCTGGAGAAGGGACGAGCACAGTAATAAGGACAATATCAACCACAGTGGAGGCGCTATAGCCCAGTGGTTAGGGTAGCGGACTCGCAGTCGGAGGATCGCGGTTTCGATTCCCAGACGTGTTTTTTGAGCGAAAACACCTAAAGCTGCACGAGGTTCTGGCAGGGTGTGGTGGCGATCCCTCTTGTACTCTTTCGCCCCAACTTTCTCTCACTCTTTCTTCCTGCTTCTTGTCCCCGACTTCCTACGCAACCGCTGAGCCTGGATGCGCATTTATCCATCCGTCGATGCTCTCGGTGTCGGGGGTTGACCTGCTTTCTCTTCTTCTGCGGGTCTTACGAATAGCAAAGGACAACGTTTCGGACTTCTCCCACTACGGACGAAGACAGCTTCGCTCAACAATCAAACAAACAAATATCAACCACAATGAAATACAGAGCATCTGACCAACAATTACGATTCATACACAAACCAACCAGCCCTCCTCAAAGGGCTCCCACATTGGTTAAAAACAGTACCCAACTTTTAATGTTTCTTCTAAACATAGTGTACGTTAGACTACATTTTTCAATGTACCTTTCAATTTTTAATTGTCAAGTGTAATTAGAGGGGCATTTCACAGCTCTTTCTAGTAAGTTGTGTTACTATGTAGAGGCTTTCATGGTGGTTTGTTAGAACTTAGCTTATTCTGTTCATCGTTGTTGTTGTTTAGCCCCAGGTAAGCTCCAATTGAGCAGATTTATGACAAAAATCAATCCAGTCATGACTACCCCATCCTTTTGGGGATATATATGACTAAATTTTCAAATGTGCCGTTTCTACAATTAAGACGGTTGTGAGAGATTTCATTGCTATTTCTAGCATGTCAAGCGTTCGTATTGGGGCTTTTTCTATCACTGAGTCGTTCCGTCAATGTAATTTTCTGAGGATTACCGACAATTCAGCGAATGTAATATATGTAATTTATTTATTATTTTATATTGGTGTTGGTTATATATCTAAAATGCATACACATCCAAACTATAAACACAGCAGTCATAGAATAGATTAATTAGACACAAACAAAGAGCATAAAACAAACACCAGCCAATAAACATATATACATATGAAACGATAACTACACTTTTTGAATCTCCTATGAACATTTTAACTATTTAACTACTGGTTCAAAGTAGCTTAGCATTTATTGCTTTTTAAACATTTTGGTTCAATAGAGACTAACGGTGGATCAGTAGAATTGATCCAGCGTTTAGTATATTTCTTTTTCATCTCTCAAATAACCTTTACATAAGTTCAATAAGATGTCCTATGCGGAATTGTCACGGTTTCCTTGGTACCAAATGCTTTGAAGGATATACACACTTGGTCACTCAACCTGCTAGAAATAGCAACAAAATGTCTTTCAAATCCCACGCATATGTATTTAGGATAATGTAACCCAAGGTACACTTAGACGGGTGACTTTTGATCGTGTCTGTTTAATCAGAGTTGATATAGGTCAAACAAACAACAAAAGCAAAAAAAAAAGTAGATACATACGTATGTATATAGATACATACATACATATATATATATATATACTACGGCACTCCGTCGGTTACGACGATGAGGGTTCCAGTTGATCCAATCAACGGAACACCCTGCTCCTAAAATTAACGTTCAAGTGGCTGAGCACTCCACAGACACGTGTACCGTTAACGTAGTTCTTGGGGAGATTCAGCGGGACACAGAGTGTGACAAGATTGGTCCTTTTGAAATGCAGGTACAACAGAAACAAGAAGAAAGAGTAAGAGAAAGTTGTGGTGAAAGAGTACAGCAGGGATCACCACCATCCCCTGCCGGAGCCTCGTGGAGCTTTTAGGTGTTTTCGCTCAATAAACACTCACAACACCCAGTCTGGGAATCGAAATCGTGATCTTATGACCGCGTGTCCGCTGCCCTAACCACTGGGCTATTGGGCCTCCACACACACACACATGTATAAGACGAACTGTGAACAATCTCTCTGTCTCTCTTTCTCCCTCTCTATCTCTCTTTCTCCCTTTCTATCTCTCTTTCTCCCTCTCTTTCTCTCTCTCTATCTCTCTTTCTCCCTCTCTGTCTCTCTTTCTCCCTCTCTATCTCTCTTTCTCCCTCTCTATCTCTCTTTCTCCCTCTCTATCTCTCTTACTCCCTATATATCTCCCTTTCTCCCTATCTATCTCTCTTTCTCCCTCTCTATCTCTCTTACTCCCTATATATCTCTCTTTCTCCCTATCTATCTCTCTTTCTCCCTCTCTATCTCTCTTTCCCTCTCTCTATTTCTCTCTGTCTCTTTATGTAGCATATATAGCTTAATGTGTGACGTTAAAGCTGTGTCAATCTACATTAGTCCTGTCACACTGAAATATTACAAAATTGTCAGGAAAATATATTGGTTTGTCGAGTTAGGAGTGTCTGAGATACGAGCAGGTTGTAGTTGTCTGATCATGCAAACAACATTTGCCAGAAATCAAACACAATCATCTATCGATCTTTAAACGACTTTAAATTTAGAACGCCAATCAAAATATTTAAAATACATTTTCCCGGAATGTGTTTAGAATATAATCAGGTAATTCTGTGGCTCGTATCATTTATAGAATTTAGATTTCTATAATTTCTGCTTCATAGAACTTTCATTCTAGTAAATGTAACTTATCTAATTGACATATCAACTTTATTTAGAAACTACCAAATTAAATTTAATTAATACATCAACTAGGGTATTCAGCATAAATTCCAGGAATGGTTCTGATTGAAATAATGGAAGTTTTTACGCCAGGGATTACATTCCATATTAGATTTTGATGATGAGATCAGAAATACAAAGATAGTCGGAGAAATTGCATTTAAAGAATTGGTTATTTAGCGTGGGTGGGAGTGGGAGGTGTCGTTAATATTTATCTCATTAGATATATTAAATATTGGCCGAGGCAAGAAAATTCCAACACGTCGACCAACCAATCGTTGTTGGGTCTTCAACTAGGCTCGGCATTTGTCTATTATCCATGGTAAAAGAGATTAAGAATAGCATTCGCTGCAAAGGAGTCTTTCATATTTGTGGTATTATAAACAGTTACTACCATGGCTGTCTTTGAGAGTCAATGAATACGAAGATAGAGGGAGAAATTGCATTTAAAGAATTACTTAGCGTTGGAAAAGGCGGGAGGTGTCATTAATGTCCATTCCATTCGATATATTAAGTATTGGCCGAGTCAAAGATATTCCAAGTTATCGACCAACCAATCGTCGTTGAGTCTTCAACTAGGCTCGGATTTCCTCTCTTCCTTAGCGTAAAAGAGAAGGACAGCATTCGCTGTGAAGGATTTCTCTGTATATGTGGTCCTATAAACAATTCCTACCGAGGCTGTCTTTCAAAGTCTACGATTACAGCATGCAGCGTGACTGTAGGCCAATCTCTTTCTACACAATAATCATTTCTAGATTTGGGTTTCCCGTATTGAATGCTTTGTTAACTTTCCTTCGCTCCTTCGAAATCTGCAATGGTATAACAGACTGCAACATCTGAGTTAAAAAAACACCTGAGTATAATCAATAACTCACCTGACTTTAATCAATATTTGACTTTAATCAATATATAACTTTAGTCAAGAAATGAATTGAATCAATATGTGACCTTAATCAATACCTGATTCGAAACAATATTTGACATTAACCAATAAATAATCTTAATCAATAAGTTATTTTAATCAATACTCGATAATAAATAATCAATAAATGACCTTAATCAATAGTTGGTATTAAACTCAAACTACAAAGGGTCATAATTAAATACCACCGGCATTTTGACAATTCCATTCACCCACTGACCTCATACGTTGGCCAGATTCAATGATACGTGTTTGCTACAACATTTTTATGGCTTTCTCAGACTACAAGGGTCAGTGGAAGACATATTTGTTTCCTGGTCGGGGATGAACCAGGGAAATCCACAACCCATAGGATGATGCAATAGGAGGCAGTGGATTCAGAGCTTAAGGTGTCTTCTGATCAGAATGTAATAGCGTAGGAGTGGTTGTGTGGTAAGTAGCTTGCTTAACAACCACATGGTTCCGGGTTCAGTCTCACTGCGTGGCACCTTGGACAAGTGTTTTCTACTATAGCCTCGGGCCGACCAAAGCCTTGTGAGTGGATTTAGTAGACGGAAACTGAAAGAAGCCCGTCATATATATATATATATATATATATATATATATATATATATATATATATATGTATGTATGTATGTGTATATGTTTGTGTGTCTGTGTTTGTCCCCCAACATTGCTTGACAACCGATTCTGGTGTGTTTACGCCCCCGTAAACTAGCGGTTCGGCAAAAGAGACCGATAGAATAAGTACTAGGCTTACAAAGAATAAGTCGATTAGCTCGATTAAAGGCGGTGCTCCAGTATGGTCACAGTCAAATGACTGAAGCAAGTAAAATAGGATGATAAATACTATTGAAAATTAAGTAATCAGCTTGTTATCGATTCAAGTTGTTTCACGTTGCTAAACCATCATCTCTGTGCAATCCAGAATTATAAAAAGCGGTGCATTTCCTAACGAGGAGAAGAATGAACACTAGCGTAGTTCGATTATAATTCCTCATAGAATCATCGAAAGAAAGATCAACACATTTTGTCTTAATTAGAACCGTTATGGCATAAAATTGATCTCTTATCGATCATTATTTACGTGGAGCCTTGAAGGCTAATTGTGGCATATTCTTTCCTGAACTCCAGGGTTAACATACGATGAAATTTAGAGAGAGAGACTGATAAATGTCCGCTATACTGATTCCTTCTAATCAGCAGGTAGATCCGTTTTCGATAATGTGAAGACTCTTAATGACGGAAATATTGCGGTTCCATTTTGCTAATCTCGTAGAATTCCTGATTTTCCTGATAATTTTCTATGAGAAATGCGACTGCAAACAATGCCTGTTTTAATTTTCAAGAGGTTGATTAACCTACATTAATTACGGAGGTCACATAACTTTGTGAATCGTGGAATTAAAAAAAAAACATTTGCACTCGATGATGTTTATTTGGGAAGCTAAATTACTGGAGAGCTAATCGTTATTTTGAGTTTCACATACATTTGATTTACATCCGTTTGTTCAGGAAGTAATTGCTGAATGACTAAAGCCGGATACTGGCAACTCCAAAGGTATGTCGATCCTGATTGGTCAAAATAGGTTATACGACCAAATATGTGTCCGAACAGAAATATTGATCTTGAATTTTGCCGCAAGGCAAGCACGTTCGGAGAAATGGGTGAGTCGATTACATAGACCCCTGTGTTCAGCTGATACTTATTTCATCGACTCCAATACGACGAAAGGCTAAGTCGGCCTCTGTGGGATTTGAACTCAGAACGTAAGGACAGATGAAATGCCATTAAGCATTTTGCCCGCGTTGTTAGCGATTCTGCTAACCCACCGACTTCGTCTGAGCAGAAATATTATCGTTGCGTACGAGACTACTCTGCTGGAAGGGAAACATTAGCTCTTAAATTGTAAATGTTATGTAGCAGCTCTACCGAAATACATATAAAGTAGGTTGGATATGTCTTTGAATCGATAGGCTGTGGATGATCGGGAGTTTGGAGACTATTGAAGGGGAATTTTCGTTGATTACAGCTTTGAAATATCTTGGATTTCTCGATAAAATAATATCACTGGCTGTTTCACTATTTGGAAATTATTGTAAGCTCTTCAAATCTGGAATTCCTTGAGGCATAGCCTACGATATGTTGATTCTTGGTAACATAAAGAAGCTGTGACGACGATACTCCATGTTACTGGAATATCGTTCTGACTGGCTTTTTCCGAGGACCAGACAAATTAGGACAAAGAAGAGGAATATTCTTCATCACTTCTGCCGTATTTATGGTTTCAGAAGGAGCATTCTCCCATACTCATTTTTTAAATATTTTATCCTTTGCTTGCTTCAGTCATTAAAATGCGACCAGGCTACGGCACCGCCGTAAAAAAATTTAGTCGAACGAATGAACCCAAGTGCTGATTTTATTTTTGCCTAGTACTTATTCTATCAGCCTCTTTTGCCGAACCAAATTACGGAGACGTAAACACACCACCATCGGTTATCAACCAGTAGTTGAGGGAAAAAAGACGCGCATTCACGCCCCCCCCCCACAAACAAACAAACAAATACATGACAGACTTCTTTCAGTTTCCGTCGACCAAATCCACATACAAGCTTTTAGTCGACGTTTTGATTACTTTGTTTAAGTTCTGAACGTTTATTATGTGTTTGGAATGCGGTAATGTGTTTCGTTCAATTTGTGTCATTTATCTCGTCTTATGGAGGTATTGTGTAATCACTAGCAGGCTTCATGTACTACATCTTCTTGTGTACTATATCTTCTTGTGTACTCTTGGGTCATAGTGCTAGTGCATGCATATACAGCTGCCTGCGTGCGCACATACACGCGAGTACTGTCCAAATCTCCGACCAATCATATACAGCTAGCTGGCTTTCAATTGGCGTATCAAGTTTCGGGCATTTTGATTGAGTTTTGGATAGAAAATTCATAAAAAAGTCACTTCTATTGATTTTTAATGGCTTTGTGGGGTGACTGGGGAAATGTAAAGATGTGCACAACCACCCTTGGACGGTTTTGAATGACCATAGAAAGTGCGAGTACTCTAACTGAAAAATTGTGGATTTGCATAAAGGACACATATGCACACACACACACACACAGACATTTTGCCGTTTATATATATAGATATTTAGGAGTGGGAGATATTCACGAGTGCCATTTGCACGCGAATAAATACGGTAACTACACAAAGTCTTAAGGGAGGATTTAGCTGTTGTTTCTAAGTCTAAGTTTATTATTAGGCTGATAATGTCAGTTACGAGATTTCAAGGCCCTTAAAGCGGAGGTGGGGGGGCGGTTGGAATATTTCCGTATCAACTTAGTACTTTACTGTTAGTGCTGTGGCGAAATATGGTTTAGGATTGATCCCGTTTGAAAATTATATATATTAAGGCAAACGTGGAATACTCTCCTAGCGAGCATATTTGATTTAATGATCGAATAATTAAATGCTCATCGTGGTAAAACGACGAAGGATCCATCCGAAATATAACCTGTGTATCACTGTCTGAATGTAAGAGTGAATGCTGAGAGAGAATTGGATGGTAAAGACATCAGCGAGGCAAATGAAAGAAAATCCTGATCACCAAAACAACAACAACAAAAACCAGCGACAACAGCAACAACAACAACAACAATAAATTTCTATATTGAATGTTTCGTTATCACATTAATCTATTAGTCTTTTCTTGCTTTCAAGTTACATCTACAGATATAAGACCGGGGTGGATGGGGGTCGGGTGGGGTGGGGTGCGCGCGCGTGTGTGTGTGTGCATGGAAAGACTTATGCGATGTCGATATCACTATCAATAGATATACATGCATTTGTGTATGTACGTGTGTATATATATATATATATATATATATATATATACACACACGTTCACATACACACAAACACAAGACACACGCGCACACTCACACACAAACACACACGTATATGTATATATAGATATATATGCAGATATCTGTGTGTATATATATATATATATATATATATATATATATATATTACTTGGATATAATATGCTAGTAAAGTCACATGAATGTAGACATATATCATGCAAACAAAAATTTAGTGAATGTCTACTAAAATTATCTTATACGCACAGATACGCAGGTAAGTATATGTATATACATGCATACATACATACATACATACATACATACATACATACATACATACATACATACATACATACATACATACATATATATATATATATATGTTTGTGTGTGTGTGTACGTTTCTGTGTGTGTGTATGTGGGAACATGTATGTATGTATATATCTATAAATATCTATATATATGTATATATGCATGTATATATATATATATATATATATATATATATATATATATGCATGTATACATATATATGTGCATATGTACCCGTATACATGCACAATCAGGCGTATATGTATATATGCATATATATAATTTTGTAGTCATATATATATACTCAAGTTTGTGGAATTCAAATTGTTACAACTGTACTTTAAATGTATGTGCAAGTACATTTCTACACAACATCATGCGATTTTATAAAGACGCATACAGATACATATTCATACACGCACACACGCACATGCACACATACATTCATACAAATATATATATATATATATGTGTGTGTTGTGTATTGTGTGTGTGTGTGTGTGTGTGTGTGTGTGTGTGTATTAGGAAAAAGGGAGACGGGGAGAGATAAAGAAATACAATGAGAGAAACAAAGTGCGCTAGCGATGAGGAAAGTAAACATTTAGAGACGTATAGCGAAATAGATTGTTAGATGCGTGGATTGTTAGTTGGCTAATATGTGTGTGTGAGTATGTGTGTGTGTGATTGTGTGTGTGTGTGTGTGTGTGTGTGTGTGTGTAGATAGATGGATAGATGAATAGATAGACAGATAGGCAGATAGATAAGTAGGTAGATAGATAGAAAGACATAGATAGATAGATGATAGATAGATAGATAGATAGATAGATAGATAGATAGATAGATAGATAGATGGATGGATGGATGGATAGATAGATAAGTAGACAAAGAAAGAGACATAGATAGACAGATAGATAGAGAGAAAGAAAGAAAGATGTATATAGATAGATAGATGGATAGACAGACAGATAGATAGATAGATAGAGGGATGCATAGATAAATCGATAGACAGATAGATCGATAGATAGATCGATAGATAGATCGATTGATAGATAGATAGTTAGAGAGAGAGAGAAAGAAATATATATAGATAGGTAGATAGATTACTATTAATGTGTCCACATGCATTTTTATTATGTACACATATGCACACACACACATATATATATTAGAAAATCCATACTAACACATTATGTAGTCATACACTGACACACACATAAACCTATCTACACATGTACATACGTATATATACACCTGTGCATATATATATACATAAATATATATGCGTATATATATATGTATATATATATGCGTATATATATATATGTGTGTATATATATGCATATGCGTATATATATATATATATATATATATACTTATGTATGTATGTACGTGTGTATATATGCATGTATGCACACATACAAACTTTCATTCTGTCACCGTTAAGATTTGCATCTTTCACCTCAGTCATATTTTTCAAGTATATCTTTACTTTAAACTTAATTGCTTTCGGCTGAAGGTTTTTTTCTTTGAAGATTACTCCAGTATATGAGTAATAACTCACTTTCTTCTGATCGTCTCTTGCAAAATGGCGGAAGAAGACGAACAAAAACGACAAATAAACACGAAAAAGAACAAATTGAAGAGAAAATTTTATATATATATATATATATATATGTATGTATATATATGTATATATATATATATATATATATTAAAAAAAACATATTAAAATGAAATGAACATATACAAAAACAAAAAAATATCCTTCCAAACTGACAAACATAGAGGAAAATATAGAGAAGAAGAAGAAGAAAAAGAAGAAGAAGAAGAAAAATAAAGAAGAAGAAGAGGAAGAAACGACGAAGACAAACAGCGTATATGTGAAGAAATTGAAACAAAAATGAAATATAGTAAAAAATAATAATAATAATAACAATAATAATAGTAATTGTATATGCATATTAAAAGTTATGGTAGTAGGAGAGATATTGGACAGGTTTTAATGTGTGTGTGTGCGTGTATATGTATACATATATACATATTTGTGTATGAGTGTATGTATGGAGAGAGAAGGGGGCGTACGATGATGGAGGAATAAGTAGAGATAAAGAGTTAAGTGTAGAACGGCTATGGAGAAGAAGAAGAAGATGGAGAAGAAGAAGGGGGAGAAGGAGGAGAAAAAAGAGGAGGAAGCGGAGGTGAAGAAAACGAAGAAAGAGAAGAAGGAGGAGGAGAAGAAGAAAAAAGGAGGAGGAAGTGGAGCAGAAGTAGAAGAGGAGGAGGAGGAGAAGAAGAAGAAGATGAAGGGAAGAAGGAGGAGGAGAAGAAGAAAAAAGGAGGAGAAGTGGAGCAGAAGTAGAAGAGGAGGAGGAAGGAGAAGAAGAAGATGAAGGAGAAGAAGGAGGAGGAGAAGAAG
The DNA here is from genome assembly GCF_006345805.1 of Octopus sinensis. NCBI lineage: Eukaryota > Metazoa > Mollusca > Cephalopoda > Octopoda > Octopodidae > Octopus > Octopus sinensis. The sequence goes on from NC_043003.1 coordinate 4,746,839, forward strand.
AAAAAAGGAGGAAGATGAGCAGAAGTAGAAGAAGAGGAGGAAGGAGAAGAAGAAGATGAAGAGGAGGAGGAAGAAAAGGAAGATGAGGGGGTGAGGAAGAAGAAGAATATGAAGGGGAGGAGGGAAGAAGAAGAAGAAGAGGAGAGTAAATGGAGGTGGGGGAGGAGAAATTGGGAAACCGATGTGTATAGGATAGAATAATGGATGGATTGGTGGCAGGCTTGGTGTTAAAGGATTCGGCGGGGGTGGGGACTGAGAGGAGAGTGTGAGGAGAGAGAAAGAGAGAGACACAAGAGTGTGTGTGGGAGAGAGAGAGATGTGTAGAGAGAAAGATAGATTGATCGAGATATAGGGACAGAGACAGAGAGAGAAAGAGAGAGATATATATAAATATAGAGTGAGAGAGAGAAAGAAAGATATAAATAGAGAGAGAGAGGGAGAGAGAGAGAGAGAGTGTGTGTGTCGTTCTCTGAGAAGATTGTGAATACTAGCATGATGTGTGTAAGTGTGTATGTGTGTGTATTTGCGTAAGTGTGTATCTGTGTGTTCCTGTACGTGTATGTATGTGTGTGTTCGTGTATGCGTACCTGTTGGTGAGGTTTTGTGTGTTTGTGTGTATCTGTATGAAAATGTGTAGGTGTGTGTATGTGTGTGTGTGTGTGTGTGTGTGTGTGACCGCATGTTGAAAGACAGTAACTGCGATTGTGTGTGTGTATGAAAGAGAGAGAGAGAAAGAGAGTAAGAGGAAGAGAGTAGAGGAAGAGACAGAGGAAGAGAGACCACAAAGAAGATACATTTGTGTGTGTGTGTGTGTGTGTGTGTTTGAAGCGTAGAAATAAAGAATGAAAGGTGGAAGAAAGAGAGAATGAAAGGTGGAAGAAAGAGAGAAAGAGAGAGAGAAACTCGGAAAAACGTAGACGCAAAATGTGTGTCTGTAGGTATGTGTGAGAGAGAGGAAGAGAGAGAGAGAGAGCACGAGAAAGTGAGAGAGAGGAAGAGAGAACAGGAGAGAGAGAGAGAGGTAACCAGTGTTTGTGTGCGACATATTGAAACAAATGAAGCGAGGGAAAGACTCAGACACTAAATGTGTGTGTGTGTGTGTGTGTGTGTGTGTGTGTGTGTGTGTGTGTGTGCAGAGACAGAGAGGGAGAAAACGAAGAGACAAATAACCAGTGGGTGTGTGCGTGCGTGCGTGTGCAGATGTTAACGGTTTAGAGAGAGAATGATGGACTTATATAATGTAGCAGAAAGATAAAACCAGAATGAAGGGATGTAAGAATGTGGATTGTAACGGAATGAGAGAATGAAGAGAACGAAACAGACGACACGGATGGTATCTCTCTACTACTTACTGGTCCATCCAACTATCTCCCTTGCTCTGTCTATCTATCTATCTATCTATCTACCTATCTTACTATCTATCTATCTATCTATCTATCTATCTATCTATCTATCTATCTATCTATCTATCTATCTACCTATCTTACTATCTATCTATCTATCTATCTATCTATCTATCTATCTATCTATCTATCTTTTTCTGAGTGTGTGTGTGGGGCGGGGGCGGGGGGGGGGGGCTGTCTCTCTCTCTCTCTGGCTGGCTGACTTTCTTTCCTCCTTTCCTCCCTTAGGATCTGTCTCCGTAGGTGTCCGTGTGCCAGCGTGCGTGTCTTTCCAAGTGTATATCTTTCCCTCTGTCCGTTTACCTTTGTGTTGATACGTATTTCCCATGACACACACACACACACACACACACATATGTATGTGTGTGTATGAAGAAGAAGAAGACGGAGGGAGAGAGAGAGAGAGAGAGAGAGAGAGAGAGGAGAGAGAGAGAGAGACGACATAGTAGGAGAGAGAGAGAGAGAGACAGAACGATATAGTAGGAGAGAGAGAGAGGGAAGAATTTGTTGACGTTTATTGAGAATTTGGAGGGAGAAAGTACCAACAATATTGAGAGAAAGGCGAATCAACGTGGTTTTCACTTTGTATGCAAGAAAGCATTCTGTCACTTGAAGAGGAATGCGCGTGTGTGGTGTGTGCTATGCATACACATACACACACACACACACACACATGTATATGTACATATATGTGTGTGTATATATATTCGCGTTTGTACACACACACACACACATATATATATATACACATACACGTATTCCAGTATATGTCTCGGTGTATTTATATGAATATATGTGTATAATGTTAAAACGAAATCAACAAAACGTTATCAATAACAAAAGACAACAATGTAAGCAACAGCAACAACAACAACAATAGTAACAACACGAACAACAACAAACGGTACCGGTAAAATTGAATTAAGCGCCCCTTCACCCCCCTCCTCCTCCTACAAGAACCCACATTTTACACGAACATAATGACGGAAATTGAAAGCAAAAAAAAAGCTTAAGAAATAAGATTGGATTTTTAAGCAGAAATAATTAATGAGGTGTGTGTGTGTGTGTGTGTGTGTGTGTTGTGTGTGTGTGTGTGTGTGTGTGTGGTGTGTTGTGAATTAATATGAAGTATTGTCCTAGGAACACAGAATATCTTTACCCATGGTCCAATGAATACCACTCGACCAATTGGTTAGGAGATCGTGCTGTCGTTGAATATATTATTCGATAGCGCTCTGTCCTAACTACTTCATTATTTTTCCCTGTTATAATGAGATTTAGCCCGAGGCCAGTCCTGACACAGGACATCTACAATTAAACATATCCCAGCCACGACCACCCTGTTTTATATTTATTTTACATATCTGGTGTTTGGATGATTACATCATCCAATGAATTCTATTTTCAAAGTTTAAAATATGATTTTAGTGTAATTTATCGACATTTCCTAGCCTTAGCGACTGAAGCGACCTCTGAACCTTGACCCCCATACGTTGTCACGCTATAATGAAGTTATTAAAGGGTTGATGTCATCATCATCATTGTTCGACCGTGGTCGAGACAATGGAATTTACTATGTTACGCCAGTCTTCACGGTCCATCATAGCATTATGGAGGTCCTGTTGCTGGATGCCTATATCCCTGGAGATTACATCAGGGTAGGAGAGTGTGTGCCCTTTCGTATGGCATACAGATGGATTCCAGAGGAGAAGAGGAGAAATTACCTCGTTTTCAGCTCTACAACAATGTCCAACGAACTGGACTCTTCTACCTTTCACAAGAGATGATACAGGTGGTAATTTCCCAAATATTTGTACTTTGGTTGGATGACGCTTCCACGAGATATTTTGAGCTCTCATAAGAAGGCGAGTGTAGGTTCCATCCAACCGTCTCTCAAGCTTCTTTGATAATGTCCAGGTTTCTGAGCCATATAGTAGAATTGGTTCGACTGTGGCTTTGAAGATTTTAAGTTTAAAATCTCTACTTAGATTTGATGACCAGGTCTTATGCATATCATTACAGGCTGACCAGGGTTGATGTACTGCAAGATAGCTAGAAAGGAAGCTAGAATATTTTGTGGTAATCACATTCTTTTATGCTCAGAGTTCAAATCCTGCCGGTACGGTCTTTGTCTTTCGGACTGGGGACCATGAAATTCATTGCACCTTTTTCCGGTAGGTTGTGGCCGGATATCTGTACTGAAGTTGATATCTACCGCAAACGTGTTAGTGGTTAGGCTTCCATCTCCTCTACTTCTTTAACTTGAGCAAAGTTCTGTCTATCATAGCGTCATGTTGACCAATTCTGGCCGATAAAATTGCTCGTAATGGGAACTGTTTATAAACCTAGGTTCCAATGTGGTGCGTTGTGTTCTTGCGCAAAACACATCATCTCAACGCCAGAAAATGTTGTTGACAAAATACGGCAGAAATTGTGTTCACCTCAATAGAGGTCATTGATTGGTTGAAATTGCCGAAATGCGAGAAATTAAACAAAAAATAGCTTACAAACTACAGAATTTTCTCAAGATAGCCAAGAGGTTACAAAGAAATTATTTTAAAAATCTGCCGGTCAAAGTGAAAAGATCCCACGATGCTCTGCGATGACTTCGACACCTGACGTGTCGCACACCTGTGCAACTATTCAGACAACATCGGTTGGATAGAGCGAGTTAGTTAATGTACTGCACCCACATTCGATCACTAGAAACAAATAATTTGTACAGGTCGTTTGGTAAAAAGCTGAATGCTCATATATGATCAGGTTGAGTAAAAAGTAAGCAACGTTTTGAACCATGAAGAATTTGTGCCAGATTTTGTAGAGTTTTGAATTTTTAAAAAATATTGTTTTTGAAATTGTCTGATAACATAGACATAAACTTGCCGAAATGCATCAATAAATTAACATTGATATTTTTTCACCGTTGTTACCATCATCTGAAATTCGAGCAATTTTGATATTCAACTTCAAAAAAGGACGTAAAGCAGCTGAAACTCCTCGCGATATCAACGAAATGTTTGGTGAGGAAATGACCAGTCAGTGGTCAGCTCGAAAATGGTTTAAACGATTTCGTAGTGGAGACCTGAGCCTTGAAGATCGTGACTGTAGTGGACGAACATCTGTCATCGATGACGGTCAATTAAAGGCCGTTATTGAGAAAGATCCACGTAAAACCACTCGAGAACTCGCGAAAGTACTTCAAGTTAGCCAGAAAACTGCCTGCAACAATAAGCTCGACAAATGGGTACCACACAATTTGAATGAAAATCAAAAAATGCACAGATATGAAATATGCTCATCGCTTCTTCTCCGTAAACAGACTAATTCATTTCTCGACCGCATTGTAACTTGCGATGAAGAGCTGATTCTGTACAATAACAAGAAACGTTCTTCGCTGTGGTTGGACCAAAAGGAAGCACCGAAAACCTTCCCTAAACCCGAGCTCTTCAAAAAGAAGGTAATGGTAATTGTTTGGTGGTGTACTGCTGAACTCATCCACTATAACTCGTTTTAAATTGCAAAAAACCATTACAGCAGAAATATGTTGCTATGAAATTGCCAAAATGAACTAAAAACTGCTACTCCTCCGTCCCCGACTGGTCAACATAAGAGGACCAACCATTCTTCATGACAATGCTCGACCACACGTTTCACTAATGATACTCCAGAAGTTGATGGAACTTGACTACGAAGTTCTTCCCTACCCAGCTTATTCCCCAGACCTTTCTTATTACTGACTACCACAAATTTCAAGCAGCTTGTGGATTTCCTGCGACAGGAGTTCAAAAATCAAACCAATGTTGAAAGTGCGTTCAAAGAGTTCATCAGCTCCAGAACTCCAGATTTTTGTGTACCGAAAGAAACAAACTGGTAACTCGTTGGCCAAAATGCGTTGATCGTAATGGTACTTCCTTTGATGAATACAATTTCCGCATTGTTCAAATATATTTTGATAAATTCCATGTTTCAAAACGTTGCTTAGGTTTTACTCAACCTGATACATACATACATACATACACACACACACACACACACACACAACATACATACATACATACATACATACGTACATACATACATACATACATACATACATACATACATACACACACATATATATATATATATATATATATTATATATTATATATATATAACTTGCACTCGTTTATGCAATAGTAATGTTGTAACTGCACAACTAACATCTGGACTCCAAATAGCAAATAAAAGATGCAACGATATGGTTTAATATTTCGGAACAAGGCCTGCAATTTTCTGGGGAGTGGCTAGTCGATTACATCAGCCCCACTCCCACCCCAATGTTCAAATAGTATTTATTTTATCGAGCTCGAAAGGATGAAAGGCTAAGTCAACAATGGCGGAAATTGAACTCAGAATCTAAAGATGGACGCAATCCCGCTAAGCCTTTTGTCAGATGTGCTAACAATTCTGCCACCTCACCGCCTTACTAACGACATCAACAACAACAATAAATAAAATCAATATTGAGTCCAAATTTTGGCAGGAGACCAGGAATTTCGAGGGAGGGGGTGAAGTCGATTTTATTGACCCCAGTACACAACTGGTACTTATTTTATTGACTCCGAAAAGATGAAAGGCAAAGTGGACGTTGGTGGAATTTGAACTCAGAACGTAAAGACGGACGAAATGCCACTAACCATTTTCCCGGCGTGCTTACCGTTCTGCCGGCTCGCCGCCAATTCTTTTTTTCTACAGACACACGTCTTAACATTACATCGACCCGTGTACTCGATTGGTGTATAATCAATCGAATCCGAGAAGATGAACGGGCAATAATGACTTCTCCTTAGCGAAACTTACCGATGGACTTGCTAAGACAGGGGGAGATATATCGATGGTTATATATGGATGACGTTAAGTGCTACCGATGGGAAAAGACTGGATTCGCTTGTCCACACAGTCAGGATATTTTCTCACGTAAGAAAATGATTTGAAAACTAGCAAACAGAAGACAATAAACTGCAACCCACCAAAACGACCAGTTGAACTTGTAGGACAATATAGACAATGATTGGAATCGATCGGTGATTTAAAACCAATTAATGATAATAAACAGCATGTTTTGGTCTTATTAGAACTCTTCAGCGATGCACATTATGCTCAATTGGCAAAAACCTAAGTGACAAATATGTTACAAAGAGAAGCAAGTAGATATTTATTCCGTCAATTCATTTCGATTCAATATGGTATCATTTCCCACCAACGTTACGGAGAGTGTTGCCTACTTAGGGTCAGCGGCAAACTATAAGTACCAAGAACTGAGTCGATTTCATCGATCAATATATACCCTCTAAGCAGATGGCCTTGTGCCTCAATTAGAAACAATTATTATTATCATTCCTTGTGTGCACGAATGTTTTACATTCGGAATCAATGTCTTTGAGACGAGGTCGCAACCGTTTTACTTAGATATCGACGAACTTTCTTACAATCCTTGCTGTTACCAATAAGGCAGATTTCTGAGCTGCTACTGCTATTATTTAT
>NC_043003.1:4756266-4758766 GCF_006345805.1 Octopus sinensis
ACACGTATGCATCCATTACACAAACGTACTTGCACATGCACACACACACGCACACACAAACATCTGTCTGTCTGTCTATCTCTCTCTATATATACACAAAATCACAAACTTACAATCAAAAACAACAAACACACATACCATTCAACCAACCTAGTCATTAACAACTGCCTTTGTATGTATTAATATGTTTAAATACGTGTGTATATATATATATATATATATATGCACATATATATGTGAATGTGTGTGTGTGCGTATGTGAGTGTGCACCAGTTTGTATATATATGCATGAGTGAGTTCCGTCTGTGCATACGCCAGTGCCTGCGTGTGTTTACACACACATGCATGCACACACACACACACTCACACGTGAATAAAGTATCTATCTATCTATCTATCTATCTATCTATCTATCTATCTATCTATCTATCTATCTATCTATCTATCTATACACACACATATATATATATATATATGCATGTGTATGTGTATCTATACATGAACGCCTGTGGATAAGTATAAACCTATATCTGAGTATATATGTGTGTTGTTTGTATGTGTAGATGAGGATATATATATATATATATATAAATACACATATATGCATATATGTGTATATACATACACGTTTGTATAAACACACACACAAATGAGGTGAGACTGAGAAAGACAGACGCAGAGAGGATGAGTATACATTGTGACTGTGTCTGTATGTATATTAATGAATGTTCGTATATACATGTATCTATATAAATATAAGTATATACACACATATATATGTATATATATATATATATACACATATACACTCATCTATACGTATATATATGTGTGTGTGTGTGTGTGTGTGTGTGTTGTATGTGTATTTATATATGGGATGTATGTATGTATTATGTCTCTGTGTGTATGGCTGCAGATATATGCGTATTGCGCGTGCGCGGAGTGTGTATATAAAAGCGTCCATTTTGCCGGTTGAATGTGTGACAAGCTGAATGGAATGTTATGACTTGTTTCCGTACTCGAAGAACGGCCATGATCAGCAACTGGCAATATAATTGGTTACAGCTCTGAAGACGAATAATTTTTCACCTGAGGTCACTACCATAAAATATATATTAAGTTAACCGGAAATTATCTCTCATAGAAATACTACTGAATCTGGGTTCCATCAACTAGCCTATGCCATCCAAACCATAATTTCACACATACAAATGTCAAATTGAGCATCTCGTTCGGCCAGAGCTGCTTACTGGAACTGGCTATTAAACACAGCAGACAATAGGTTTAGACTGAAAGCCACAATGTAATAGATCATATTAATACAGTGTTTTATATATCGTTAACTACCTCAACACTATTCAAAGATTTACTTCATTTAGTCAGACTAGAATACTTTGGCTTTTTTTCTTTCTTTTCTGTTTGGTAAATCCAGAATATTTTGATATATATAAATTCCTCATTTGTCCTCCTAATTTACAATCGATGCAATCTTTCATAATTTCGCTTTTCTTTGCAAGAACCGCCACTCGACATCGTCTGCGTAGTCTTCCTGCGATTGTTTATTTTAACATGTTTTATATATGAGGAGACGTAAATAACGAGCGAAGAGTTGTGTCGACAGACAGGACAATTCTGTATTTGATATCGAAATCAGGTGGAATTTTTTCTTAATAATGATTATAATATAACGAGTATAATTTTAAAGGCGTCCTCACTGAACCAAGCTATTTCAGCAATCTCTTGCCTTCTCTGTGTCTGCCTGTCCGTCCGTCCATCTCTGTCTGTCCCTCTTTCGTGGGATCAACAGAAAAGGTGCCCCCTCCAGTCACAGATAAATATAATTTAATTGACACAGGATTTAAATGAAACCTTCTACAAATCTTCGTGATCCTCATTATGCAAGAGTCGGATGAATTTGAACAGTTCCACAGAAAGTCTTTGACTTTATCCATCCCAAAAGGTCCTTACTTCAATATTTTCTCTATAGTGTTTATAGCTTTATCTACTTCGAGTAACGAATTATTCTTAAAAACGAATTTCTTCACCTCTCTCGAAGATTCTATATTTTTATGACGCAAATAATATATACATATATGTGTGTGAGTGTGTAATTGTGTATGCGTATGTATGTAAATAAAGTGTATATATGTATTTATATACATTTACATTATTTACATTTGACAGATATTTGTCCTCATCATATTAACACAACATTTCGGCTGATATACCTTCCAGCCTTTCTTGGGGAAATTCGAACCTGGGTTATCATTCCTAAGGTATTTTTCGACGTTGTTGCTGTTGTTGCGCTCTTACCCACTACACTATATGCCCCTGGGCAACTTTGAAGTCAGTTTTATTAATTATATCCCTTCATCCGAGACGATGCGAGAGGATGGTTAAGTAATAGTTAATTTAGATAGGATACAAAATAGTGAGTGAGGTGGAGGAAAGAAAATAGATGTGAGATATGTAGGGATACTGAAATTGTAGATCCATTTTT
>NC_043003.1:4761266-4766266 GCF_006345805.1 Octopus sinensis
TCTCTAAGAATTATATTAATTACAAACATAACGCATCTACCGAAAACGAGTGAGAAACGTCTGTCATGAGGTAGCCACTGTGAGGAGATAAGCTATACAAGACACAATACACTTACACACACACGCGCACACTCACACCTATGTATTTTTATGTGTATGTATGTATGTAGCTATGCACGGATATATACACACGGAAACGTAAACAGACGAACGATCTGTTCAGTATTTTGGTCCTAATAAATACATCCATCGGCATAACATTAACGTATAACTACATACATACATACATATATTAATAATTATATATACATATATAATTATTTCAAGGGAGAAAGTCGAAACAAGTCTTATTTCATCCTTACTGAATTAATGTACAAACTGACTCCCTGATAATTATCATTAAAGTGATTTTTTTCCCCTTATTTTATGAATATATATAAATATTACTTTATATAATTATGAGTATAATGATAATTAGTGTTCAGCAAAAATGTTTGCTTCGTCACATATCGAACTTTTAGAAATAGCAGCAAAAGAAATTAGCTATTTCTTCTACTATAAGAAGAATTTCCCAGACAATGTATACTCAAAAACAATTCACGTAGGCATAGAGGGGAAATTACGAAAGTTCACCCGGCATTTGATTACTTGTGGACGCGTTTCTGAGTTAGATATGGAGATGCAAGAATTACATCTCCATTCTAACATTCTCTTCATCAGCACAAAGATTTCAATAATTTTAAATTATTATTACTGATTATATATATATATACAAGGGTTAAGGAATGGAGTGGATAAGATCCGGGTTACATAGATTTCACTGCGAGCGGAACCTCTGAATTGGTAAGTATCTAAGCGACGTGTATACCGCAGGCTAGTCTTCAGCCCAAGAAATATCTTGATTAAATTAAAGTTTACAATGTCGTAAAAAGGTACATGTTACGCATGTAAGATTCAAGCAGACTTTATATATATATATATATATAGAATATATATATATAATATATATATAATAAGCGCGGGAGTGGCTGTGTGGTAAGTACCTTGCTTATTAACCACTGGCTCTGGTTCAGTGTCACTGCGTGGAACCTTGGGCAAGTGTTTTCTACTATAGGCCGACCAAAACCTTGTGAGTGGATTTGGTAGAGTGAAACTGAAAGGAGCCCGTGGTATGTGTGTGTGTGTGTGTGTGTGTGTGTGTGTGTGTGTGTGGTGTGTGTGTGTGCGTGCGTAATTGTATGTTTGTGTATCTATGTTTGTCTCCTCAACATCGCCTTACAAACAATGCTGGTGTGTTTACGCCTCCGTAAATTATTTACATTTGACGGATATTTGTCCTCATCTTGTTTGTTGATATACCCTCCAGCCATTCTTGGGGAATTTTCGAACCTGGTTTCACATTCCTAAAGTACTTTTCGATGTTATTTATTATTATTATTCAGGTCACTGCCTGGAATCGAACTCGAAATCCTGTATTTAGTAGCCCGCGCTCTTAACCATTACGCTATATAACTGGTACTTAATTTATCTACCCTGAAAAGACGGACGGCAAAGTCGACCAAGAGCGGAATTTGAACTCAGATCGCTGCGACGGGCGAAATACCACGAGGCATTTCGTCCAGCGTGACAACGATTCTGCCTGCGCGCCACTTTTCTTCATGATAATTATAATATAATGACGATGATAACAATAACAGTATGAATAACAATTACAATATCAAAACTTTGGCGCATAGCTAGCTACTTTGAGGGGAGGGTCAACCCCAGCACTTGATTGTTTTTCCTTTTTTTTTTCAGCGACCTCCAAAGGATGAGAAGCAAAATTGATTTTGCCGGTATTTGAATGAAGAACGGAAGGATCCGGAAGAAATGTCGGAAGAAAAGTAGCAATATGTCCGACGGTCTTACGACCCTACCAGGTCGCTGCAACTGAACGGTAAAGAAAATAACAACAACAACAACAATAATAATAATAATAATAATAATAATAATAATAATAATAATAATAATAATAATATAATAATAATGATGATGATAATGATAATAATAAATTCGAAGGCAAAATAAAATTAATTGGTTAAATAGGAATAACATCAATCCCCAGAAATGGATTAAAACAACAATAATAAAAAGGTGATTGGTGTAAAAATAATTACAGGCTTTCAAATTGGTTTAATTAGAAAGGTGTCTAAGAAGACGTTTACTATACACCTCAATAAACACACACACACATATAGAATGCGTCTATATGTGAATATATATATACATATTTATAAATATATATGTTTGTATGTATGTATAACATGTGTATCTATATATAATTATCTATCTATCTATCTATCTATCTATCTATCTATCTATCTATCTATCTATCTGTCTGTCTGTCTGTCTGTCTGTTCATTTATCTATCTATCGATCTATCTATCTATAGCACAAACGCGTATGTTCATTTGAATCTATATTCTGAGAACCATACTGATAAATCTGCATGTGTTTTAAAATAATTATATATGCATTATAGGTACGCATATTTAAATACACTGTCGGTTATACATCACAAAATGACTCATATACATACATACATACATACATACATACATACATACATGCATACATACATACCATCATGCCTATAGTCATACTTGTGTGTGAGAACGTGTGTGCGCACAAACCTCTGCAGCTTCAGTACTCACACCACACACAATTCTCACATATATATCAATATTTGTATGCATATATGCATGTATAATTGACGGTGTATTTATATATATATATAGATATATATATGCTTACCTCTGTTGCTTATATAATTATTTCAACTGAGCAGAAAGTGCAGATATATAGGTGTGTCTAACGGAATATATATTCAGTGAATGTCTGTGTATACACACACACACACAATATATCTTATATATATAATATATATATATATATATGATGTATGTATATATATGTATTTGATCTTTGTATAGATGTCTACTATATGTATATATATATATATATATATATATATACATACATACACAGATACACAGAGTACTCAAACACACGCGCACACAGATATATACTTATAAATATATGTATTATATGTTATTATATATATATATATATATATATATTATATATACAAAATGGCATATGGCAAATACATATATACATACCTATGCTTGTGTGTATATGTATGTGTATATATTATTAAGCACGCTTGTCTAAGTATCTGGCATTACCATATCTCAACGTCCACAATGAGCGATGCCGACTCTGATGACAAAGTGCTGCCAAATGTTGAGTGTTCGTGCAGAATACCAAATTCCTTGAACACGAAGACGTCGAAATAAAGAAAGGATGAGAAGGAGGAGGAAGAAGAAGAAGAAGAAAAAGAAGAAGAAGATGAAGAAGAAGAAGAAGTCAAAGGAGATAATGTCTGAGAAGAAGAAAGGTATGAAGAGAAAGAAGAGATGAAAGTAGATGAAGGAAAGAAACAAAAAATGTAATAGAAAAGAGACCAATAAAAATGTAGAAAAACAAAATGAAAGGGAATTCAAGAAAAAACATAATTAATTAAAATATAAGGTAATAAAAATAAGGAGAAAATAGTAATTCAATAAAGACTGTGTCGACTTTGAGTGGAGTTAAAAGGGAGAATATTGGAGAAGAAGGCAGAGGGAGCGGAAGGAGGAGGAAGAGGAAAGGGAATAGGAGCTGAAGAAGGTAATGATGAATGCAGATGAGCATGATGAGGATGAACGAGAAAAGAAAGGGTGCCGTAGAGGAAGAAGTGGAGGGTGAGGAGGAGAAGAAGTAGAAGTAGAAGAAGAGGACGAAAACGAAGAAGAAAATTATGATGAGGATGAGGATGATGATGTAGAAAAACGAAGGGGAATTAGAGGGAAAATGAAGATGAAGAGGTGGAGGAAGTGAAAAGAAGAGAAAAAGTAATCATAATAATGATAATGATGAAGGAGGAGATGATGATGATGATGATGATGATGATGATGACGACGATGATGATGATAATTAGGAAGTGGTCTTGAAGATTGTGATACCGCAGATGGTTTCTTATTGAGCTTTTCGCTTCTTTTTCGTTTATGCATAATATTTAAGACTAAGTGAAAATAAGTTCGTGCAGGGATACATCACTATCATACAGATAGGGGACTCACAAAAGAAATCCGAGACAAACATTAGAAGATAGCAAGTCAGAAATAATGTGTTAAGTAAATGTTGTGCGCACGCGCATGTGCATGTGCGCGCGCGTTCGATTGTGGCTGTGTGTGCGTTTGTCTGTCCATGTGTGCACAAGTGCGTGTGTGCGTGTGTGTCTAGTGAATGGGTGTTCATACATATATATGCACTGCCCTTGTGTTATGAGTGAAGTATGTGCGTATATAGTTTGTTGTGCGTGTACATGTGTTGCATTAGTGTTCTCTGTGTGTTGTATTTGTATTGTATGTGTGTGTCGTGCACGTGCATTTCTCTTCTGTTTGTTTTGTTGTTTTTAGTATTTCGTTTTCACTTGGTTCCATCGTACACTTCCTGACGTCTTCCTACAACTTGTCGCAGACAACTTTTGCCGATTGTTTTAATAGCAACAAGATTTTTCGACGCTTTTATGTTATTTTTCCGATTTTGTTTCTGCGGGTTTTTTTGTTGCAATAGTTGACACCACTCATTCTCTGCTGTCTCATATTGTCATGACTACAAAAACAACGACAGCACAAACAATAGACTATAAAAATAATAAAAATAATAAAGAAATAAAATAAAACGTTTCCTATTCCTTTCATTGGTTACTCAAAGGAACAATGACGCTACCCTCATTGCTGCTGTGTTGCCGTTGCTGCTGATGCTACTGCTGCTGTTGTTGTTGTTGTTCTCAATTAAACTTAGATCAGGCCTAATCGAGTAGATATTTCACGCGCGTTATTCCAGCCGTAACCAACCCGGTATATGTCTATGCTCGGTATCATAATGTTTAATGACGTACCTTTCTTAGAGAT
>NC_043003.1:4771266-4781266 GCF_006345805.1 Octopus sinensis
AGTATATTTCATAATCTTTTATTTATTACATCTATATATTCGTGTATCTATTTGCCAATATATCTATCTAACAATCTACTTATTTATATTTTCATCGATCCATCTTTCTCTCTAAATCTATCTCTATATATTTCATCCCATCCTATCTCCCTCCACATACACACACACACACGTGTACGCTCGTAACTATCTTTGTATGAGTCTATGAGAGCGCATGCGTGTACATGCATAACTTGCTACCAAACTATTTATTTTTCTACCAACTTGCGCATTTTCCTATAAGACTATCATCGCCGCCATTTCTTTCTCTCCTTCTCCTTCTCTCTCTCTCTCTCTTTCACACGCAAACACACACATGCGCACACACATTTATATAAAGAATATATATATTGCTTTATGCTGACAGACATAGATAAATTGGTAGTTATGCTATCTACAACTATCTATTTATCAATCTATTTGAGTACACATACACACACCACACACACACACGTACACACACACACTCATACGCGCACAACCCTCACCCACAAACTCAAAGCTAGAGAGAGAGAGAGAAAGAGAGAGAAGAGTGAGAGAGAGAGAGAAGAGTGAGAGAGAGATAGAGAGACAGAGAGGGAGAAAGAAAGAAGTATGAGTGGGGAAGCAGAGATAGAATAAAGATGAATTGATAAAAACAGCCCGCGTCGATCAGCCTCATTCGGTTTCCCTAGCAATATCATATTAACAATATTAACTTGTACTACATACCAAAACAAACCGCATCAGATATACAAAAAAAAAAGAACCATTCACTAGTGCACGTTTTGTAGAAATCTTCATAAAATGTCGCGCACTCACTCACCCTTCATTTTCATAACGATATTCTCGAGAAGAAGAGAGTATAGCATCGTATCTCTAGAAGTTTGGTCTAACGGATTTGATTCGTCTCGAACCTTTTGTGGGTCCGACACAAGAAACACTGAGTAGCGACTCATCAAGGCTCAGCTTTTTACAACTAGTAATTCCCTTTTATTTAACAGCATTTTGGTTAAGGACAATTCCTCCAATGAATCACTCTCTCTCCATCCCCCTCTACTTCTCTCTGTAATCGATGGAACAACCTACTTGAGAAATTTATGTGCTACTATATAAACACGCGTACCCTTAACATAGTTCTCAGGAAAATTCATCGGGACACAGAGGCTGGAATCGAACTCTTGACCTTACGGTCGCGAATCGAATACCCTAACCACTAAGCTACGCGCCATCACACATATTTTTTAAATTCTTTTATTTATTTCTATCATTTGACTGCGGCCATGCTGGGGCACTAGCTTTAGT
Source organism: Octopus sinensis (assembly GCF_006345805.1). Taxonomy (NCBI): domain Eukaryota; kingdom Metazoa; phylum Mollusca; class Cephalopoda; order Octopoda; family Octopodidae; genus Octopus; species Octopus sinensis. The sequence goes on from NC_043003.1 coordinate 4,772,590, forward strand.
CGAACAAATCGGCGCCAGGACTTATCTTTTGTAAGCCTAGTACTTATTCTATCGGTTTCTGTTGCCGAACCGCTATTTTACGGGGACGTAAACAAGCCTATATCAGTTGGCAAGTCATAGTGGGAGGACAAGCGCAAACACACAAATATATACATACTTGCATGCATGCATACATACATACATACATACATACATACATACAGACATACATATACACACACATATACGACAGGCTTCATTCAGTTTCCGTCTACAAAATCCACTCACAAGGCTGGCTTTTGCCGGCCGAGAACATAGCAGATGACACTTGCTCAACATTGCCCCACAGTGGGACTGAACCCGGAACCATGTGGTTGGTAAGCAAGCTTCTTATCACACAGCCACATTTATTTGCATGAATATTTACTCGCATACACTGAAAGACATACACACGCATACACAATCACAGCGCACCACACACACACACACATACATATATGTATACTTACTTGCAAACGCGGACAGACAGACGTATAAATACACACAGAAGGAAGGATAGGTTTGCCATAGACATGTAGAACAGAGACGTTCGAACGGTGCATGCGTTTCTTCCTTCTCCAACGGAAATCTTAGGCGGCGAATTAGCAGAATTGTTAGCACGCCGGGCGAAATGCTTAGCGGTATTTCGTCTGCCGTTATGTTCTGAGTTCAAATTCCGCCGAGGTTGATTTTGCCTTTCATCCTTTCGGGGTCGATAAATTAAGTACCAGTTACACACTTGGGTCGATATAATCGACTTAATCCGTTTGTCTGTCCTTGTGTGTCCCTTCTGTGTTTAGCCCCTTGTGAGTAGTAAAAAAATAGGTATTTCGTCTGTCGTTACGTTCTGAGTTCAAATTCCGCCGAGGTCGACTTTGCCTTTCATCCTTTGGGGTCGATTAAATAAGTACCAGTTACGTACTGGGGTCGACATAATCGACTTAATCCGTTTGTCTGTCCTTGTTTATCCCTTTAGCCCCTTGCGGGTAGTAAAGAAATAGGAAATGTTGTGGTCATCGCTGTCAGTATCTGGATTAGTTTGTTTTGTATATTCTGAATGTCTGTTTGAGGTCAGCTTTTCGTAAAGTGCAATTTAGTATATATTTCTTTTATATTCTTCGTCATTTCGCAAAATTCATCTTTAAATGACACTGATAGACTTATTAAAGGGGCAATTTTGTAAGTGGTCAAGTTGTCAAAGAGTTTTATCAAGTAGCATTCGTGCCGTCACAGTTTTTAATAAAATCTTTACTACGCATTTAAAGATTTATTTGATAATCATGATGAGTGAAAAAACGTAAAGTGCTCTACAGGTAAAGTCTTTAGACTTATATACACACGTTCCTACTTACGTACATACATACATACAGATACATACATGTGTACGAATATATAATATATATATATATATATATATTATATATACATATGTTGTGTGTGTATACATATATGTGTATGAATACAATATATTTATGCATGCATATATATTTGTATATCTACAATATATATATATATATATATATACACATACACATACATATATATGAATGTGTGCGTGTGTGAGTGTGTGTGTGTTTGTGTGTGAGTGTGTGTGTGTGTATGTGTGTATGTGTGCGTGTGTGTACTCATCTCATCTCTCTTTATATGTTCAAAATAATCAAATGTGAGTTAGGTCCCCCTGACTTCCGGCTCTCTCTTGTTTACTGTCAATGTCTCCGATCTAACGGCGATTTTCTTTGAATTCTCTTCTTGTTGTTTAGCGTCTCCCAGTTCACTCCGTTCGATCGAATGGTAATTTCGGTTTACTTTGAATCTCTCCAGTTTAAGACATCAAATAAAGGAAATAACAACCAATACCACCGCTTATAATCTCCTTCCAATCAAACGCCAATACGTTTAGCTACGTATCTTTCGCCCATCTGAGTATTATTTTTTTTAACCTTCTTATTTTGGTTTTCTTTTGCTTTTATCTTCCATGATTCTGTTTTCATTGTTACACATCCCAACACGTAGGCAATCCTCGTATTATTCATATTCTATGAAGAACCATCGGCGAAACTAGATAGCTATTTCGAAAGACTAAATTGTAACAACTTAAATATTTCACAAGGTTCATAGTCCCACACATACACGGACATATAACCTACGCACATCTCCTATCTTACCCCCTTCTCTCTCATTTTCGTTTGCTCTCCTGCCTTTCTCTCCCTCCTCTCTCTTTCTAAACTTTATTCTTTCCCGTTATGATATTTCACACACGAAACATATTTTTAATATCAAACTGAAAAATCCCTAATAGGATGTGTTATGTCAGATGTGTTATGTCAGATATATATATATATGTATATATTATGTACAAAGACTGCTTACTTATATATATATATATACATATACATCTATCTATCTATCCCATCCATATATATATATATATAATATATATATATATATATATAATATATATATATATATATATGTATATATATGTGTATATATATACAGAGAGATAGAAAGAGAGAGACGACATGACGGAGAGAAAGAGAGACAAGAAGAGTGTAAAAGGGTAAAGGAAAAAGAGGAGGAAAGCAAATGGTGTGAGAGAAAAAAGGGCTGATGTGTAGATAAGCAGATATATTCTACTTCATGCCCCCTACCGGTTGATTTTTTTTTCATCATTTCGTATTTCAGAATTACCTCCCTTGCCCTTTGGCAGTCTAAATTAATTATGCAAACGCCAAATAAGTCTTGTTTTCTTCGTGTAGAATCAGTCTCAGCAAATTTTCTTGCATCGTTATTTCATTTCACATATTTTCTCACCGAACGACTCCCTATTTTACCAGTCATTATATATATATATGTATATACAAGCCCGCACTAACACATGTTCCTTTATTCTTTAACTTGTTTCAGTCATTTGACTGCGCCGATGCTGGAACAACGCCTTAATGTGCTCAAATATATATACATGTTATATATAATGTACAGAATCTGATATATGTATATACATGTGTATATACGTATACATATGATCTCTGTTTCCTTCTCTCTCTGTATATACGTACATAAACACACACACACACAGATAGGAGAGAAAGAGATAGATAGATAGATAGATATAGATAGATAGATAGATAGATGGATGGATAGATAGATAGATAGATGTGGCACAATCTGATTGTGATATAGATTTGAAGACTGAAAAGGCATTTGAAATTCTCGACAACTGACTGTCGTCTGTTAGATGTATCGTCATCAAAAACAATCTGAGCGTCTCTCAGTCGTGTGTCTTCTGCGTCCCTTTATATTACTCTGAGACTTAGATTGTCGTCACAACAAAACCTTAGAACGATTCGATGAAGCTTGCTTTAGGAGCAACTTAAGTCTCTAGTATGGTGAGGATTATGACACTCACCGTCTTCAGAATGGACTAACCGAACTCGTATAAGCAGCAGCGTGTTTGACTGAGAGCAAGAGATGGGAAATTGCAGGAAGACGAAAGGTGTCGCTCGTGAGGCTGTAGTGTCGCAGGAAATCGTTGAGAAGTTGTTATAGTTCGTTGAGAGTTGTTTTGGATTGGTTACTATTATAGTGTAGGGTACTTAAGTGACATATACAGAAATCCCGTTATAAAATCCCGGTATCAAATGGCAGTCTTTAACACCAGACACCGTTGTTATCAACCCAACCAAAACATCCTGTATTGAAATGTTTCTCATACACAACGAGATGCGTGCGGGTGGGTACATTAATAGGGTGGAGGATCACAGGTTACCTAAACTGTTGTTCTACGGTGAATTGCAAGGTAGTAAACGTCCGAGATATGGGCCTGGAAAGCGCATTTTAGGGATGTCGTCAAAAGCAGCTTCGAGGATCATCAGCGCGAATGTTGAAGATAGAGAGCAGTTGACGGGAAATTGATTGATTTGGAAAGACGTGATCGACAATGGTCTTAAAGTATCTGAAATATAGAGAATCGATAAATCCACCTTGAAACGATCAATTCCTTAAGAGGACTTGTTTGTAACGCATGGTCTTTTTTTACTATAGAAGTGGCAATCACCACACAATCCCACACGTGTACACACATACGCATGCATAAACACACATACGCATGCATAAACACACATACGCATGCATAAACGCACATACGCATCCACACGAACAGACACGCGCACACAACACATATATAAATACAAAGTTCTAGTATAAGATATGGATTCAGAGAATTGTGTGGCTGTCACAGTAAGCTCTTCTCGCAGACTTGGCTAACAGACCACATTCGTAATGCAATAGAGAAACATAAATCAAAGTGTCCATGCAGCTGAAGATCAGAAGATCCGATCAACGAAATTACTTCACGCGTTGTATATATATATATACCATAAAATATCAGGAAGTGAGATGAATATATTTATTTAGCCACGTGACACCCTTAGGAATACAGCCGTTTCGCAAGCTTCTTCATTTTGTAATAATTCCAGTGTATAATAAATTATGTCTACATGCTTTCATTAATATGCATGCTGTACATTATATAATACAATGCAGATAAAAGAAGCAGCCTGATCAGAACCCCAGAACATCATGGTTACACCGAAGTAGAATGGAAGGCGCTACCTTGATGTTCTGGTGATTTGATGAGCTTTGACCTATGTAGGTGAAAACATGTGAGTAACGTTGAGGATTTCAAGTTTTCTTTATCTTTTCAGCTTTCTTTATCTGCAGTGATTTGTGAATATACCACTGTATTGTATATTGTGCAGCAGTGCATGTTAGTGTAGACATTTAGATATAATTTATTATACACTGAAATTATTATTACATGAAGAAGGCTGCGGAACGGCCGTAATCCTAAGCATGTCAAGTGGTTAAATGAATATATCTATTTCGCTTACCACTTCACTATATATATATATATATATATATATAATAATTATTATTATTTGAGAGAATATTAATCCTAACTTACAAGGAAAAAATTCAATTAGAAATACTAAATCAAATTTCACACAATATAAAATATATATATATATAATATATATATATATATATATATTATATATATATATATATATATATATAAATTAGAAAAAAACCCCACCTTTTATCAATTCAAAATGAACAATTAAATTACACCATCTAGAAAATTACATATAATAGAAATATTAAAATCAAAATAATAATAAAATACCGATGATTAAGTAAATTGCATTTGTAAGTATATTGTCATATGTATGTATGTGTATACACACACACATACATATATATATATATATACATATGTGTGTGAGTGTGTGTGTATACATGCATATATGTAAATGTGCATATGTACATATATTTACATAATTATGTATGATAGCTGTTAACTCATCCGTGTCATTGCTTTTTACGAGATGCTAATCGCAAATGTTCTTGAAGCTTATTGATAATTTTCCGCCACAACATTCCCACAAGTGTCTCTTGCCTGTTAAATGCAATACAAAACTATGCTACTTGACGTTGTCTACAGACATGAACCTCCTCAAGCCATCAAGAGTAAATCTCTATATTTTAAACGATTGGCCAGTATATGTTCTTTAAAGTGGATAGTGATCTATCATTAGCTCACTTTCTTTCAGATAATATTGAGTAGTGACAAACCCAATCTTGAAAAGCAAATGCATCTTGTCTTTTATTTTAAGCGTTTTATGCGATTCTTAAACTTGAATGTCTCAAATTTTTGCAGACGTAGCTGAAGGCAATTCTCTCACCATAAGTTTAATTCAGAAGAAAGTGTTTCACTAGAAATCGCTTTGGAATTCTTAGATGTTTCATAAGAACTAAATGGCCGACTCATCTCAGTCCGTTTTGGTGGCAAGAAATTTTGTATACCTTGCAACGCTTGCTAACTTGAAATCCTCGACGTTACTCGCATGTTTTCACCAAGATAGGTGAAAAAAATTTGTCGCAGGCATTTTTGCTGACACCACTCTGACTGGATAAAATAATTTAAATATAATGTGAATGGATATTTTCATGTAAGTTTGTTGATATCGATGAGACGTTAGTGAAGTCCAAATTATAGCCGTGGCTCCCAACGTCTGTTTGCGATTTCGACATCAAGATTTCATCTCTGTTAAATATATTGCCGACATATTGAAAAGAGAGTGAGTTTTGTTTTCATAAATTTCACTATATAGCGTAATTTTTGGACCCATTGACTTTTCCAGATTGGAACTGATAAATAATAACAATCATACCAATATTTCTTGGTGGGACCTATCATGATACATGCCAATAACACTTTTGCCTTATGAATCTGAAGATCTTAATTATTGTTTGAGACAACATAGAGTTTTGAAGCTGTGTTTCTTTGTCGTAGTTGATATCCTTTTCAATGCGAATAGGAAGCATGGATGCTGCGTTGACATTGACCTTAGGCAAAATTGTTAGAACACTCTGAGTCTAGAGTTTCATCGTTATTCTTCATGTGAGACCTCGATGACAGAATCAAGCAAATCTATTGAGTCAGGGCGGTAATGTTGCTCGTTCGTGAAACCGAATCTGTTCTCAGTAATTTATGATATATATGTATGAACTTCTATAACATCCTCTTATCATTCAAGAAGTATTTCTCATTATAGAGTGGACGGTAAAGCCACTCGTGCATGAGGAGGTTTTTCTCGGTCATCGGGACAGGAGAGCAACAGACGGTATTGGATTGGACCAAGGCGGCGAGCTCGCAGAATCGTTAGCACGTCGGGCGAAATGCTTAGCGGTATTTCGGCTGCCGTTACGTTGTGAGTTCAAATACCGCCGAGGTCGACTTTGCCTTTCATCCTTTCGGGGTCGATAAATTAAGTACCAGTTAAGCACTGGGGTCGATATAATCGACTTTTTACCTATGTCTGTCCATGTTTGTCTCCTCTATGTTTAGCCCCTTGCGGGTAATAAAGAAATAGGTATTGGAATGGTATTGGAAGGCGGCGAGCTGGCACAAACGTTAGTACGCCGGGCGAAATACTTAGCGGTATCTCGTCTACTGCTACGTTCTGAGTTCAAATTCCGCCCAGGTCGACTTTGCCTTTCATCCTTTCGGGATCGATAAATTAAGTACCAGTTACACACTGGGGTCAATATAATCGACTTAATCCGTTCGTCTGTCCTTGTTTGTCCTCTCTGTGTTTAACTCATTGTGGGTAGTAAAGAAATAGGTATTGGATTGGTGAGGAGCACAAGAAATGAGAAAAGAGAAGAGTGACAAGAGAGATATGGCAAAAGGTGGGAAAGGAAAGTCATATACATCAATTACTTGAATATTTTATATCAGGCTGCTATCACATGAATGGGGTACATTTTATTTCTAAGTGGAATAAAATTTATTTCGTCCGCCATGTTGCTTACTGTTGCGTTCCGTCGTATTTTTTCTTTAAACAATATGGCTGACTAAAGCTTACGTATTATTGAAACTGACAATTACAGCAGTGTAGTGTCATTTATCCAAACCATATACATACATACATACATACATACATACATTCACATATACATTTCTGCGTGTATGCGCGTGTGTGTGTTTACGTTAAGAGATAGGGAGACTGGTACATAAATAAAAGAAGGGAATATGAGTGTGTGCGCTTATAGAAACGTATATATGTATATATTTATGTATGTATGTGTGTATGTGAATTTGTGTAACAACGCTAATTAAGAGCAACAATGAAGAGTTGATAACACAGTTTTAGTTACTCAGTGCCTGAAAACAAAAAGTCGTGATGGGCATGGCTAGAACACTTTTGATTATAGAGCTGATCCTTTATCTGGCTTGACCTGAAGCTCAACAACAATCATAGTAAAGTTTTGTTCCAAACACTGAAATAGGGAAGGTGAGAGAGGGAGAGAGGGGAGAGAAGAAAAGAGAAACAGAGTGCGGGGAGGAGAGGAAGTGAGAAGGAAAGAGAGAGGGAGAAAGAAGGATAGAGACAGAGAGATAGAGAGAGAGGGTCTGAAGAATGTGTAAGCGTATTTCCGTTAATGAAATGACCAAGCTAAGTGCAGTGAACTCTGCTACATGTGCGGTCAGCAGGCTATAAACGTTAAGCTACGTCTCCGACTCCATCATCAGATCATTGACAAGAAGCAGTAAATATTTCACCAGAAGTGACTACATTAACAAGTCAATCGTTTCCATGCAAACCATCCGAGTAATCGATATTTCCTGTTCTAGCACCGATACCATAACTCAATCAATTTACTCAAGGCCTAACTAAGCGTTATCTGGCTTCACATAATCCTGAAATTCGCTCAATTAGCTTTTCAGAGAGAGTAAACAAGGCGAAGAATATTTATCTGTGTAGTGCCACGGCCCTGATTACCGAAGATGCAAATAATTTACGTATTGCTGACGAACGACGTCTTTGATCCGAAATGATTATCTATCATTGAAAGAGAATTCATATTTCCTGTTGTCCATTTCAATATTCCCCCGGGGGTGTCTTTCTAGAGGATAACTTAAACTTATGTTCTATAGATACAGCATTGTTCTATAGATTTTACTATGAAATAGTTAAAGACGGCGTCGGCGAATGATTGCGATGTTTTAAAAGTGCGGTTTCGTCGCGAAATCTAATTGGTTTCATCAGGTGGTCTTTGAAGAAGGTGAATCAACTTGGTTACAGTATTA
>NC_043003.1:4785421-4800421 GCF_006345805.1 Octopus sinensis
TGTATATATATATATATATATAATATATATATATACGACAGGTTACTTTCGGCTTCGGTCTTTGGTCGGCCCGAGGCTATATAGCAGAAGACACTTGCCCAAGGTGCCACGCAGTGAGAATGATCCTGGAACCACAGAGCCACGCCTGCACCTTTATATACATACATATATATATATACTCATAAGTATACATATATATACATACATACATATATATATATATATAAACACATATATATATATATACATACATATATATACATACATATACACACACACACACTCACACATACACACACATACACACATATATATATGCTGACAGGTAGAGTGTATTTACACAGATTGTACATATTATATGCAAAGCTTATTTGAACAAGTATATACGTTTTTTTTTGTTCACGTTGTTGCTATTGCTGTTGTCGCAGTTATTGTTGTTGTAATTAGTGGGACTGACCAAGAATAAATTGCGATGCAGCCACAAACCTTCTACCGCCATTTTCAATAATTACTTCAGGCATTGCACAATTCCTACTACATTCATGCTTTAATTACTTAGGGCTTGATTTATTTGAGATTGACCTGCTATTTCTAGCATCTGGAGCCACCATTTGGGCACTTCCGTAGCGGCTCATAATGATAATACATGACGTATTTGTTTAGCCCTAGGTATGCCTTATTCCAGCAGCTTTAAATTTAAGAGCGTTCAAACCGTGCTCCTTGTGTAATTTTTCTTCTTTTACATATTTCGGTCCCACATCTTGTAAGTCATTAATGTCTTATATGAGGGAGATTTGGCTACTATTTCTAGCTGGCATATGATGTCTTTTTCTCTTTTCAGTATTAGGCTTGTGTGTAAAACGTTAGAAATGGAGCAGTATTAATATTTCATAGCTTAGTTATAAAAGCATCACATGACTTTTTTTGTGTAAAATGATTGAACGACTGACCAATTAAGGAAGCGCCAGTAATCAGGCATTTCTCCTCTACATTAATTAGTATATTAAATTATCAGAATAACGCACTTTGCAATAAACCAACAAACAAACAAACCTAACTGTCCACATTTCCAGCTTCTTTTCCTTATCTCTACATCTAAATGAAAGTCATACACTGACAGACAAATAGAACAGCAGTTCTGTTTTTTTTTTTTAAACTTTTATTTTTCTGTTAAGAAAGAGAATATATTTAAAATATCTCATCAATTTATCTTTTTTGTTCGAAGAAATATTGATTTTTATATTGAAATGTATTTCTAAAAAGATGTTTGAAATAAATTTGTGTCGGAGATAAATAGATGAGGAACGACAGTAGGTAGAAGGGCGAGTGAAGGGGGTGGTGGTGGAAATGTATTATATAAAATAAGCAGAGAAGCGGGTGGAATCTGGACACAGAAATACGTTGATTTCTAGCGTCGACATGTAATCATAAATGTTTAGGAGTCAGGGATAATCGCTTGTCTTGCCTTAATCACTCAACTCATCGAATGGGTTGTAGCGGCGCAATAAGGACTGACAGTTTGTCTCGGGTATTTTTACATCTAGAAGAGTCCATTCGTCTGTATCAGAGCACAGCCGGCTTCGTCCCGAAAAGAAAAGACAGTCAAAAGAAACTGAATAAAAAAGAGAAAATTCTATCCAAATCTTGTACTTTATTTATTGACAGCGAATGTATGTGAAGTAGAGAGACTGCTACTGGATTCAAAATCAGAACACGGGTAGCTGGGGGCGATTAACGCAAAGCAATCTATCCGAGGCTTTAATGGTCTTGAGAGCTGAACGCCAATAATCGATTAGGAAGACCTCCAATATTTGACAATTACTTTATTTTATCGACCACAAGGCCAAATTCACCTGAGCGTGATTTACCGCAAATGTTGCGTTAATTTTGGCGGGCTTCAACTACAGAATAATGAGAAGACAAAGCTTATTCCTGATTTGGTAATCATTCGATCAATCCCTTGGCTTAAATAAAAATTGTTTTTCGCAAAGGCATCATGTTAGATAGTTTGTAGGGGTTGGGGTGGGGAGATTGATAATCATATCGATGTCACTATTTTATCTGTATGTTATTTTATCGATCCCGGAAGAATGAAACATAAAAGTGAGGTATTTGGCATCAAAATATGAAGAATTGTGACAAAATACCGCAATGTACATTTAGCTGATACCGGAACCGACTTTTTCATTTTCAGCATTCACAAATATAGAAATATAAGAGGTATACTATGTAAGATACAGTTTCGATTTTAACATACGATAATAGAGCTTACTCACCGACCCAGGGCCAATCATCAAGTCTTAAGTATTTTTCATCACACAAATCAGGAGCATTTGTATCTGTTGGAGGTCCTGCAACAAAACAAAACAAGGGAGGTAATTAATAAGGTTTTATCATATATCAACGTGTGCATGCGCGCGCGCATCTATACTTACATAATTCACTAGCAGATACAAACGCAGTCGAGCGCATCCCCCTCTTCATACAGCCTCCTCCACACAAGCCAGCTATCGATACCGCTTAAGTTCTTTGAACACCAGCTAGAAAACAAAGTGTCACCAATTTTCTGTCCAGCCACGCTGTCTAAGAAATTCAGATTGGTTGGACTTCGTTGTAATTACAACAAAACAATCTGATCGGCTTTGACCAACAGCAGACCAGGTTACGGCAGCCATCTTGGATTTCCTTTAGTCCTCCAATTAGCCGTTTGAGCTCGACGAGCTAGGTTCCTGTATGGAGCCTGCAAAACTTTAAGACGCATTGGACCGAATCAGACTGTTTCAAATATTATTTGTAACTCCTACAAAATATTTGAATGCCTCTTTCTTTCTTTTGTCCACCCACTTGTGTGTCCGTATATATATATGTGTGTGTGTGTGTATAATTAGTATGAATATATATATAAATATATATTTATGTGTGTACATATATATAAGAGAGAGAGAGAGAGAGAAAGAGTTAATCCAAGAAAACGAAGAATAAACACAAGAAAAAAGAACAACTTGAGGACGTGGTACGTACAAAGTATTAACAGACGCTCAGGGAAGGAAACAAAGGTGGTTTTACGTTTCGAGCAAAGTTCTTCTTCAGAAAGGGGAGACAGAAGATAGTCCGAGAGGAAAGGAAGACATAGGAAAAAAATCGCCAACAATCCACATGTAGTTACATTTTGAAATATATATATATATACTCAAAATAAGCAACAAGGATATCCAAAGGTAGTGTAGTACAATCGTTTCATGCTACTTCATTTTATTAAACACTGTAAGTATTACATCAGTTTTAAAATGTTGAGCAATCTTCCTCACATATGGAATTTTTGAAATTAAATTGACAATGTTCATTTTTATAATTATTCCATTTGCCAACATTACAAAGAGGGTCGGTATATAGACAGAGAGGTGAATCTCATCAGTAAAATCATGGTACTAAAAGATCTTTACTCTTGGGTAGAAATCTACCCATTGAACATTGTCAATTTAAGAAAAAAAGATTCCATATGTGGCTGAAGATTGCTGTACATTTTAAAACTGATGTAATACTTACATTGTTTAATAAAATGAAGTAGCATGAAACGATTGTACTGCACTACCTTGGATATCCTTGTTGCTTATTTTGATTATAATCACCCCATTTGATTTATATGGATAACACCATACAAAACTCTGGTGCCTTTAACTTAAGTACCATATTCATCGGAATCTAAATTTTGCTGAACTTATATATATATATACATACATACACACTTATATAATGATACATACATAATTACAATACTTAAATGTGAAAAAATATCATCATCGTCATCACCATCATCATCATCATCGTCAGCAGCAGATTGAAGAGCAGCAACATCTACGGTGTCGACTACAATAACAGCAAGCACAGCAGTTTTATAGTATCAGCGCCCATCAATATCAGCATGCTTCTCTTTCTTTGCACCCGACATTCCCCATTTGAACATCACAATTCTCTTCCTCCTCCTCCTCATCATCATCATCGTTATCAGCAGCAGTGCCTTCACTATGTCACACACACACACCACACATAAAGACACACACACATACACACACACAATTTACATATAAATACATATATATATCTAGATGTATGTATGCACAGAGGTGTGTGTGCGCATGTGTAGTGATAGTCCCTGAGTAGCGTCCTGCCCGCGTGTCAGACAACAGCCATCTTTCTTCAGACTGTAAACGGAAGAAATCATTAATAAAATGATTGTATAATGACATGGAACAAGTTGAAATCTCCGCCGAAACATTTATCAATTGCATTAATCGAAGCAATATATTGAACTGAAGAGAAAACTAATTCTTAGATTCGTTATTCTCAGATTTCTACGTTGTAATTTAGTCATTGCGTTGTTGTGAAAGCTTATAATCAGCCATCGACGTCGTATACATCATAGTTAGTCGTGATTGATGCTAGTGTTCGAACAGTATTCACAGCTAAGAGGAATGCTCGCTAACTAATGGAGTGGAATATCTGGAATCTTTGCAATAAGGACAGATCCGATAATTCTTCAAACTCATCTAACAATTCCGTCGATATATCCTAGTTTCTAAAAAACAAACAAACAACGCACACAACAACAACAAAAACTAATAATAGTAAACAATAATAATGGTAATAATAATAATAATAATAATAATAATAATAATAATAATAATAATAATAACAACATCAACAGCAGCAATAACAATCAAATATAAATTAATCCGGAGGAAGAGGAAAATAGAAAGTTTTTCTTAGATTGTAGACCCTAAAATTATTTTGTCGGTAGAATTGTTTCTGACAGAGATATTGTTAAATATTCAGCAGTTTTAGTTTTGTTGGAATAACGTTTCTTTCACCAACACCGATAATGTCTTCTGCGACTCCAAATTGATATTCCGTATCAATTTCGAAACGAAAGCCTTGTTTTTGTCGTTATTTTTGTAGTGTGTCGCAGTTGTTGTTGTTGTTGTCATTGTTGAGGTTCTGCTGTTGTTGCTCCCGTCTTCTTTTTGTTTTGTTTTTGTTGCTGTTCTGTAAATCTCTTCGTAGTCGCAGTTGTTGTTGTTGCTGCTGTTGAGCGGTTGCTGTTGAGCGAAGCGGTCTTCGTCCCAGAGTTCGCAAGATGGGAGAAGTCCGAAACGTGGTCCTTTGCTATTCGTAAGAGCCGCAGAAGAGAAAGCAGGTCAACCCCCGACACCGAGAGCATCGACGGATGGATGAACACACATCCAGGCTCATCGGTTGCGTAGGATGTCGGAGACAAGAAACAGGAAGAAAGAGTGAGAGAAAGTTGAGGCGAAAGAGTACAACAGGGATCGCCACCACCCCCTGCCAGAGCCTCGTGGAGGTTTAGGTGTTTTTGCTCAATAAACACAAACAACACCCAGTCTGGGAATCGAAACCTCGATCCTCCGATCGCGAGCCCCCTGCCCTAACCACTGAGCCATTGCGCCTCCTGTTGCTGCTGTTATTGTCGTTTTGGTTGTTACTCTTGTTATTATCATCATCCTCTTGGTTGTTGTTGTTCTTCTTGTTGCTGTTTCTTTTTATTACTGTTATTGTTATAATCGCCCTTTTTGTTCTCGTCGTTGTTTGGCCCCTAACAACTTCTGGTCGACCAGATCGATGATGAACAATATTTTAGAAGTATTGCGGATGAAACTCACATCAATTTTGATCCAGCAATCCTGCAATCCAGAACATTCTAACCTCTACAGTTCCTTTGTATTTTAAATCTTTACATATTTTCTATCCCCACTCTCTCACTCTCTCTCTCTCTCTCTCTCTCTCTCTCTCTCTCTCTCTCTCTCTCTCTCTCTCTCTCTCTCTCTCTCTCTCTCTCTCTCTCCCACTCTCCATGTTTATCTGTCTTTCTCAGTCTGCTTTCTCTCTTTCTCTCTCCCAATTTCTCTCTGTTTCTCTCTGTCTCTCTCTCTGTCTCTTTCACCCTCTATCTCCCTGTCTCTCTTTCTTATTTCTTTACTACCCACAAGGGGCTAAACACAGAGGGGACAAGCAAGGACAGACAAACAGATTAAGTCGATTATATCGACCCCAGTGCATAACTGGTACTTATTTAATCGACACCGAAAGGATGAAAGGCAAAGGCGACCTCGGCGGAATTTGAACTCAGAACGTAGCGGCAGACGAAATACCGCCAAGCATTACGCCCGGTGTACTAATGTTTCTGCCAGCTCGCCGCCCTTCTTTCCTATTTAAGAAGACAGAGTCAAACGGATCTATGTCACACCCACACCGTTGTTCCACTCCCCTGCGTTCACCTTTAGTCCTCCGTCATTTTCCTCTCAAACCCTAACGAGCTCATCCACTCAGCCTTCCTGATCCTCCATCCATATTCTCTCCTATACTCACCTTCTTGTATCTTGAGAATACACTCTGACATCTCACCACCACCACCACCAGCAGTGGAGGCGCAATGGCCCAGTGGTTAGGGCAGCGGACTCGCGATCGGAGGATCACGGTTTCGATTCCCAGACCGGGCGTTGTCTGTGTTTATTGAGCGAAAACACCTAAAGCTCCACGAAGCTCCGGCAGGGGGTGGTGACGACCCCTGTTGTACTCTTTCGCTCCAACTTTCTCTCACTCTTTCTTCCTGTTTCTTGTCCCCGACTTCCTACGCAACCGTTGAGCCTGAATACGCATTCATCCATCCGTCGAATCTCTCGGTATCGGGGGTTGACCTGCTTTCTCTTCTGCGGCTCTTACGAATAGCAAAGGACCACATTTCGGACTTCTCCCATCTTGCGAGCTCTGGGACGAAGACCGTTCGCTCAACAGCAACAGCAGCAACAGCAGCAACAGCAACCAGCACCGCCGCCGCCGCCGCCACCACCACCACCATCACCATTACCACCAGCTTTGTTCTCAATTACTCCATCCTTTATATGATGCCGAGTAGCCATCTCCTTTGCTTGCAGTAGCGGTTCTCAACTGGCTTCCATATAAGATTTGGTGGGGTCCACGCAACAAAATACTAAATTGAAGATCCACCATTGTAATTTAAGGGCCTCTGAAAAGATTTTTCTTTAGATGATTGGTATGTATTGCAACCAACAGCCACATTTCTTTCTCCAACATTTTACAGAGTTTAACCTACAGAAGTTAATGTGTGAAAAACAATAAAGGAATTTTGAGCATTGATAAACACATGGTTGAGGACTCCTGGTCTATAGCAAAACACCCGTGCTTGTCCCTCTCAACACCAACACCTGGGATACATTCCCTTGCATCTCTACTACTCCCCCACTTTTTCTTCGTCCAGTTACTTGGTGATCTCACTGATGCTGGTATTACGAAAAAAGCCCTCATAACGCCCTGTAAAGTGGTTGGCATTAGGAAGGGCATCCGGACGTAGAAACTATGCCAAGCCTGATATTGGAGATCGATGTAGTCCACTGGTTCGTCGGATCCTGTGAAACTGTCCAACAAAATGCAAGACAAATGTTAAACGATGACAACAACGACGACGATGATGATGATGATGAGGATAATGGTGGAGCCTTTAAACATTTATGCATGTATACGTATACACACACGCTCATGCACAAACACGTACTCAAACACACACACATACATACTTACTTACACACGCTTATATTTCTACGACATTTAATCTCCGTTTAAATATTTCAGTTGTACATCGTATGAAGAAACTAATGCAGGTAATATTAGAAATGCGATAATACTTTTATGTAAAAATGAACGTTGTAAAATGCAGTTAACTTCGATAGCAACACGTATCAATGTCATAGGAACTGTTAAGATATCGTTAACAAATGAGAAAACTAAAAGAAAAAAAGTTAATGAAGGAGAACCCCCGTGGCTCTTTATATCTAATTATATCAAGTCTCTCGCTGTTTATCTCTCTCTCTCTCTCTCTCTCTCTCTATTTTTCTCTCTATATTTCTCTCTCTCTCTCTCGCTCTCTTCCATGTTCATGTACAATAAAACACCCCAGAACACACAACAAACTGTTTTAACATCGACTATGAAACCAAACGTAAAAGAACTGATCTTTTCGCCGGCAAATCTAAAGCTGAATAAAAAGTAAAGTCGTGATATTTTTAGTTCCTCGCCTGAGAGAGTAAGTAATCTTATTTGAGATTAACGGTAGATTTTTCTGATTGATGTATTTTTGTATTAGTTTCTATTCTAATCTTAATTAGCCAAGTGTGCACTGTGAAAATTTCTACAGTTTACGGATCTTGGAGAAATTGTGCACAGAGATGCATTTAGAAATATCTGAATGCATAAGGGCATATATTGTTCAACAAAAACAAAAAAGAAACGCATTTTAATACGCAAGTGGTATTAAAGATTATAGTTGTCGTTGTTGTTATTGCTACTGTACTTATTATTATTATTATTATTGCTATTATTATTTCCAGTATTATTATTGTTATTATCCTCATCGCCGAAATCATGGAAGCGGCGAGCTTAGTAGAGACGTTAACATGCCGGACAAAATGCTTAGCAGTGTTTCGTTCGATTTTACTTTCCCAGCTCAAAATCCGGCGGGGTCACCTTTGTCTTTCATTCTTTCGGGGTCGATAAATTAAGTACCGGTTGCATACCGGAAATCAGCCTAATTGACGAGCATGCTCTCCACAAAATTTTGGGCCTCGGGCGTATAGTAGAAAGGATTATTATTATTATTATTATTATTGTTGTTGTTGTTATTATTACTATCAGCAGCAGCGTGGTAAGAAGCTCGCTTCCCAACCACATGGCTCCGGGTTCAGTTTCACGGCGTGGTACATTGGGCAATGTCTTCTACTATAGCCTCGGGCCGACCAAGGTCTTGTGAGTGGATTTAGTAGACAGAAACTGAGAGAATCTCATCGTACATACATACATATATATATATATATATATATATATATATATATATATATATATATATATATATATATATATATATAAACTTAGATATGTTTCGACCAAAGATTGGTCCAGGCCATGTCTAACTTAATGGCACCACCTGATAGGATTATTCGAATCCTGTTTAAGTCAAGTTTTGTTCAAGTAGTGAGTTCTTGTTGGGTGAGTTGTATGCAATTATATTATATATATATATATATATATATATATATATATATATAATATATATATATATATTCAGATGAATATCGTACTTGAGTTAAAGGCACCAGAATTGTGTATGGCATATTCCATATAAATCAAATGGGGTGATTATAATCAAAATAAGCACAAGGATATCCAAGGTAGTGTAGTACAATTGTTTCATGATACTTCATTTTAATAATGTGTAATAAAACATTTAATAAAATGAAGTTGCATGAAACAATTGTACTACTCTACCTTAGATATCCTTGTTGCTTATTTTGATATATATATATATATATATATATATATATATATGCATGTATATGTAAATATATGTATTTGTGTGTGTATCTCTGCTTGTCCCCCTGCAAACGCTTGACAGCAGATGCTGGTGTGTTTACATACCCGCAACCTAACGGTCCGGGAAAAGAGACCGATAGAATAGGTACTAGGCTTCCAAAGAATAAGTCCTGGTATCTGTTTGTTCGACTAAAGGCATTGCTTCAGCATGGCCGTAATCAAATGACTGAAACAAGTAAATGAATAAATAAATGGCTAAAAATCATTCAGCTGGCCGAATGGTTAGAACGCTGGACGAAATGCTTAGCGGTATTTCGTGCATCTTAAGTTGTGAGTTCAAATTCCGCTGAAGTCGACTTCACCTTTCATCTTCTCGGGGTCGATAAAATATGTACCAGTTGAACACTGGTATTTAATCGACTCATCCAAAGCTGACCTTGTGGCCAAAATTTGATATAATACTAATACTAATAATAATAATAATAACAATGATAATAATAACAATAATAATAATAATAATAATAATAAATATTATTATTATTATTATTATTATCATCATTATTATTATTATTTAGGTGGCGAGCAGCTAGAATCGTTACCGCGATGGGCAAAATGTTTAGTGGCATTTCATCCGTCTGCACGATCTGAGTTCAAATTCCGCCGGGGTCAACATTGTCTTTCGTCCTCTCGGGATCGATTACATCGACCCCAGTGTTTCACTAGGGCCAATGCAATCGACTAGTCCTCTCCCCACAAATTTCAAGCCCTCTGCCTGTAGTAGAAAGAATTATAATTATTATTATCCTTATTATTATTGATATTATTATTATTATAACGTGTTCAAAGACATTTTGATGACTGAATTTTGAGCGCATCGGGCAAAGGGATTAGCGGCATTTCTTTCGTCTTCTTACGTCCGAGTTCAATATCGACTTAGTACAACTCTCTCTCTCTGTCTCTCTCTTTCTCACGCACACACACACACACACATGTATAACATATGTATGTATACGTACATGTTTGGTTTAAAAAATAATTCTATTATTTTAATGCTTGTTCAAAAATAATTATTTGGCATAACTGTTGATGCGATTACAGAGCGAGTTTAGAGAAATTTATTTTGAAGAATAATTTGATTTGGTCGTCACAGTATACATAAATCTGTCTGTCTGTCTGTCTAACTATCTATCTAATGGTATGATGATGCTTAAGCAAAATTAATAGGCACCGAACTTGTGTTTGGACAATTCTAATTCTTAAATTCCAACATCTTAATTGGAATAATAAGAGCAGGTATTTCAGTCGTCAGTGAATTGGCTGGAAGAGAATTGGTTGGAAGAGTAGAAATAAAGAGAGTGAGTTAAACAATCAGAGATCGATATTTAGGAAGTCGATACATAATAATGGCTTCAAATTTTAGCACAAGGCTAGCAGTTTCATGGTAGGGGTAAGTCTATTACAGGTACCGATTTTATCGACCCGGAATGTATAAAAGGCAGTCGACCTCAATAGAATTCGAACGTAAAAACTGACAAAATGTCGCTAAGCAGTTTGTCCGGAATGCTAACGATTCTGCCAGTTCAGCGCGTTAAGTCGGGACAAAATATTACATGATACAAGGAGACAGCATACCGTACTCAGAGGTTTAGGCGGCTTTTGCAGCCTACTCTTCCGAAGATGATTTACTGTATAAATTGATGCATGAAAGTACTTATGTTTCATGGTTCAAGTGTATTCATATCATGCCAATTTATATGCGCTTGTGACATGTCTTATGTTGGCAATCAGTAGTATGGTATGCTTAATAAAATTCAATATTCATTGAGTATATCGAAACAGCTGTAAAGATAAGTCACAACATGAAATATCAAGTAGCAACTTATGTTAACTTATTCCATATATCTATGATTAATTTCTATCTATCTATTTATCTATCTATCTATCTATCTATCGGGTTACCTACTTGCAAACAAATGTGGTAACATGTAACATTATTGACCGAGGTTACCGTGTCTTTTCTGTAGGCTTTTCTTTCCACGGATAAACCTTATCTGCTTCCCCCTTTACACTTTACATCATGACATTTCTGAGATACAAGATCTCTGTTGATCGTTTTTTTTTCTTTTCTTTCCCTTTTACAATCCCTTTTCATCGAAAACCTACCCCACATTTTTTCTCTACCCCAAAAAGAAAAGCTCTACTTTGTAATCTGTCGCGTCTGTGTGCAGCCCTGTGTGGCTAATAAAGAAACATATATATCTATCTGTCCGTCTCTGTCTGTCCATCTAGTTAGCTATCTCTGTCTACACATGTATATATATGCGTGTGTGTGTATCTCCAGGTAATCTGAAGCCACAATTCATGGCCCGTTTCTCTGTTTCTCGTTGTAACTTCAAAGAACTGGTAAAAGACAAGAATAGACAGAGAACTCTCTTCCATTAATTTTCTAAATAATCTTTATTTCCTCCTCAGTAAAAGAACGATTACCAAAACCGAAGATTTTCGACCTCATATCAATATATACTTTAGTATTTTACGAACATTGTAACGCAATTCTCTGCTTCCTCACTTGCTAGAAAAATTCAATCTATGAAAGCCCATCAGTGTCTCGTTAACTGCTAATTATATTCAATCAATTCACACGGTTTATCATTAAAACACATCAACTGTAATTCAAATGAGACATGTATTTAGGCAGATTAGACCGATTTTGGAATATTATTGTGGAAAACAACGTTTGTTTAAATGAAACAAACATTTCACTTAACATACAATTTCGAAATTGAATGATCAATAAATAGTAAAAGCTTGCTGGCTGATAGTTATGCAAAGCTTGACCAATCAAATTCTGAGGCAAAAAGTCAACTAAAATTTGTGCGAGTGACCATTCTTTCAAGACAACTCTACGTGGAATCGAAACCCTGCAAAGTGGTGAATGAAAGCACCTCATACGCACCTTTCGAAGATCTTTCAGAACTTCTAACAAAACATAGGCCTCGTAGGACACTTGCTGGTACAAAACTTTGCAACGAATCTTCGCTTTTCTGGACACTTTGGCTTAATGTAGCGGATATCAAAGAATGGTACGGATAGGTTTATTAATTAACAACCCACATCTATATGTGTGTATACACACACACTTATGCAAATATACATAATGCATACGAACACACGCGTAGATAAGTTACTTTATGTACTTTATAAAAACATTCATATATCAACTAAAAATGTACTCAATAATATGTGTAGTGTGTAATATATATATATATATATATATATATATATATATATATATATTCTCAACCAAAACTCTCCGACGAACGGGAGCATGAAGCTCTGAGTAGCAGTTTTGTGATGTCTTTGCAGTTTTATATATCTACTAGCAGTATCGCCCGCATTTTTAGAGAGTTACTTCCCTTATAGATGCCAATTCGGGCTTTCTTAGCCATTTCTGTTTTGGTGTCTTCAAGCCATGAAGTCGTTGTCCTAAAAGAACGCTGGTCTCCTTGACAACGCTTTACGACGTTGATTTCCTTACACTCCCTTCCCCACAGCTTCATGAGGGAGGGAAGAAGGGGGAGAAGCAAACAGGTGCAGGTGTGACCATGGACGCCAACTCCGCCGCCATCGACACACGAAAAATTATGCATTAAAATGGAATAAAAAAATGATGTTAAATTATTTTTAAAATCGTAGACTCATCGTAGACGCGCGCTAATAGACAGACAGGCTCGATATGAATCACGACTATAAGATACCCGAATTTGGTTAAACTGCACCGCAAAATGTGGGAGTAGTTAGGAATCTAAATCGAAGGGGACAGACACTCACACAACTACAGTTTTATATATATATATATATATATATGTATATATATGTATATATATATATATATATATATGTATATATATATATTACATATATATATATGTATATATATATGTGTGTGTGTGACCCTTCTGTCTGGCAGTCGCCATGATAGATCGTTAGCCACTACACACATTTTTTCTCTCCTTGTTTCACTCCTTGTATTTTCTGTGTCCCTTTCTGTAGAAGAGCGTAGGCTCGAAACGTAAAGGACTGTTTCTATTCCTGAGCGTTATACTAATACATCTGTTTGTTTTGTACACCACCTGACTTCGTCTTTTGTTTTTTTCGTAAACTCTCCTTATATATATATATATATATATATATATATTATATATAGTCTGGGGAAAGTCATTCTCCTTTGGTGCCTTATTATTTAACACACGCACCGGTTCAATTTCCACTCATTTACTTATTTATTTTACCTAAAATTTTCGTTGCGTCTCTGCAACCTTGTCAATAGTCGTTCGTTATCGAAAAGTTGCAAGACGCAACGAAAATTTTAGAAAAAAATAAATGAGTTGAAACTGAACCGGTTAAATAATAAGGCACTAAAAGAGAATGACTCTCCCCCTGACACAATAAAATATGCTTCAAAACACGAATTCACATAAAGAATCTTGTAAACTAAGTCCAATCCCTCGCTTCCGGTGCCGTGTCTATTTATTGAAATAGTTTGACTTTAGTGTCCCATCAAAAAGTGAGGCGTTTATTTACGGTATAGCTTTTAATATAATTATTGTATTTATGTTTAAAGATAAGTTATATGCTTTGTATTAATTTTTTCCTAAACTGGTTTTTCACGCTGGCTACTTGCTAAATTCTTATACAGATTTTATCCTTATATTTCATTTAAAAATTAAACCGGAATATATTCAGTGCTGAATTATTCCAACAATACACGTGCAGCCGAGATGCAATTTGAGAAGCCCGCTTTTTACATGGATATATAAGTGTGATCATTTGTATATACTATGCTGGTTACGCTTGCTGTTCGCTTGGTATGCATAAATGTTCATGTTTATATGTTCTGATTATGTTGTACTGAAGATTGGAGAGCGTTTTATAGTCGCTGACCATGAAATTCCTAATGGTATGCGACTAAATCTGTTTCTAAAAGGTAACTTCCATGTTGAATTTCCTCGCTTTCGGTGCCGTCCATATTCATTGAAGTGGTTTGACTTTAGAATCTCATTACAACGTGAGGTCTTACTTATAGTAATGACCCGTAATATAATTAATGTATATTTACATGTATATATCTATATCTATATACAGGAGTGGCTGTGTGGTAAGTAGCTTGCTTACCAACCACATGGTTCCGGGTTCAGTCCCACGGCGTGGTACCTTGGGCAAGTGTCTTCAACTATAGCCTCGGGCCGACCAAAGCCTTGTGAGTGGATTTTGTAGACGGAAACTGTAAGAATCCCGTCGTATATATGTATATATATATATATATATATATATATGTAAGTGTTTGTGTGTCTGTGTTTGTTCCCCAACATCGCTTCACAACCGATGGTGGTGTGTTTACGTCCCCGTAACTTAGCGGTTCGGCAACCGATAGAATAAGTACTAGGCTTACAAAGAATAAGTCCTGGGGTCGATTTGCTCGACTAAAGGCAGTGCTCCAGCATGGCCACAGTCAAATGAATGAAACAAGTAAAAGAGTAAAAGAGTAAAGAGAGTATATCTATATCCACACACACACACCACACACACATATATATATGT
>NC_043003.1:4807921-4822921 GCF_006345805.1 Octopus sinensis
CACCGCCTTTCGTCGAGCAAATCGATCCCCAGGACTTATTCATTGCAAGCCTGGTATTTATTCTATTGGTCTTTCATGCCAAACCGCTAAGTGACGGGGGCGTAAACACACCAGCATCGGTTATCAAGCGATGCTGGGGGACAAACACAGACACACAAACATATACATAGTTACACACACACACACACATATATATATATATATATATATATATGACGGGCTTCTTTCAGTTTCCGTCTACTAAATCCACACACAAAGCTTTGATTGGCCCGAGGCTATAGTAGAAGACACTTGCCCAATGTGCCACACAGTGGGACTGAACCCGGAACTATGTGGTTGGTTACCACACTGCCATTCCTGCGCCAATATTCTCATTTTGCGAAAAGTCTTTCGGGAAACTTCTGCAATACCATTTTTTAGTAGGATGGTGTTCCTTCTTAAAGATACTACCTCTATTTTCGACTATTCTTTACCTTAAACAGCTAAATGTATCTTGAACGATCTGCCATCTTAACTATGTCACCTGTACCTTAGATATTCCAGGTGTTTCATTTGAAATGAAAACTTAATGCTTTAATCTGACTGTTGA
Organism: Octopus sinensis; assembly: GCF_006345805.1. NCBI lineage: Eukaryota > Metazoa > Mollusca > Cephalopoda > Octopoda > Octopodidae > Octopus > Octopus sinensis. Next base: position 4,808,511 of record NC_043003.1, read on the forward strand.
ATAATTTAGTCTCCAAATTGGGAAGAAAATCAAAGAAGATAATTAGTCGTCGTTGCACTGAAAAAATTCTAATTTGAGATGAGCCGGTGTGGAATTTTCGAGAGAGAATTAGCTGCGAGTTCTTGCAGAAGGAACGACTATATTATATTATATTATAGTGCGCAACGAATTGTTGAAATATAATATGTATTATTTAGCTAACTGCATTACATATTAGTTAACTACAGTTTGTATATTACTAATTAACTACATTACATAGTCTATAGTTAATTATGGTATGTATTAATTACAGTGAACTGTAATATTTATTAATAACCTAATATTTATTAATAACCTAGGCGCAGGAGTGGCTGTGTGGTAAGTAGCTTGCTAGCCAACCACATGGTTCCGGGTTCAGTCCCACTGCGTGGCACCTTGGGCAAGTGTCTTCTGCTGTAGCCCCGGGCCGACCAATGCCTTGTGAGTGGATTTGGTAGACGGAAACTGAAAGAAGCCCATCGTATATATGTATATATATGTATGTGTGTGCGTGTATGTTTGTGTGTCTGTGTTTGTCCCCCTAGCATTGCTTGACAACCGATGCTGGTGTGTTTACGTCCCCGTTACTTAGCGGTTCGGCAAAAGAGACCGATAGAATAAGTACTGGGCTTACAAAAGAATAATCGAGTTGATCGATTAAAGGCGGTGCTCCAGCATGGCCGCAGTCAAATGACTGAAACAAGTAAAAGAGTAAAAGAGTAACAATTAACTATTTGTGTGTGTGTCTGTGTGTTAGGTGCCATATGTTATAGCTAGGATTTTGTGTAAGTAGACGTACTTGTTAGTGTTGAAGGCGCGTGGCTTAGTGGTTAGGGATATTCGGCTCACGATTATAAGGTCGGGAGTTCGATTCCCAGCGGCAAATTGCATCCTTGAGCAAGACACTTTATTTCGCTTTCTTCCAATCCATTGCGCTGGCAAAAATTAGTATTACCTGCACTTCAAAGGGTCAGGCTGAATCTTCATGAAACCTACATTAGAGATACGCATGTCTGCGGAGCGCTCAGCCACCTGCGCCTTAATCTCACAAGTAAGCTGTTCCGTTGATCGGATCGAAGTCATCGTCGCAACCGACGGAATGCCAGTGTCGCCTTTTTTTATGACTCTTAGTTAACTACACCGTGTAATGATTCGTTAGTAATTCATTATGGATACCTGTGCGTTAAATATATCTTTCGTCTTTTATCATTTACCTGGTACTTATTGATCTCTTCGGTCGGACCGCAAAGTTACGTAGACGTAAACACCTACACCGGTTGTCAAGCGGTGATGGGAAACAAAAACACACGCGCGTGCGCCCACCCCAAAGTTTTTGGTTGGATGGAATCTATTGTAAAAGACATTTGCCCGTGGTGCAACGCAGTACGACTGAACCCGCAAACACATGGCTGGAAAGCAAGCTTCTTACCATACTGAGTCTCTCTATATATATATCCTTATCAACTATTTATATATGGTTCGCTACAATATGTAGTTGCTAACTACGAATACATTTTAAATAAATAAATCAATTATTCAATTAAAGCGAGTATTCGTTCATTACAAGATGCAGTGGCGAACAAGCATGTATTTTATCTAATTATATATTAATATATATATATATATATAATATATATATATATATATATATATATATACGGATTACACCCTACCGTCTAAAATAAAGATATTACGTTGGTTTTATAAAGGTCCTGTACAAAAGACAAAGAATGATGATGGATGGAGCGTTTTGGAACCTGCCCCTTCGTGATTTGATCTGGTCTTGGATTAAACGGCTTCGACAAAATCATGTATGAATATTTATTTCTTTTTTGCCCGTAGGGGTTGAACATAGAGGGGACAAACAAGGACAGAAATAGAGATTAAGTCGATTACATCGACCCCAGTGTGTAACTAGTACTTATTTAATCGTCCCTGAAGAGATGGAAGGCAAAGTCGGCCTTGGCGGAATTTGAACTCAGAACGTAACGGCAGACGAAATACTTATTTCTTTACTACCGACAAGGGGCTAAACACAGAGAGAAAAAACTAAGACAGACAAACGGATTAAGTCGATTATATCGACCCCAGTGCGTAACTGGTACTTAATTTATCGACCCCGAAAGGATGAACGGCAAAGTCGACTCGGCGGAATTTGAACTCAAAACGTAGCGGCAGACGAAGTACCGCTAAGCATTTCGCCCGGTGTGCTACCGTTTCTGCCAGCTCACAGCCTTACAAATCATGGATGAATATTCTAAGACAGCTGGTCTGGAATATTCTTTCATTTGAGTATAGAAGATCTATATAGAGCCACAGTATGCAATTACCAAATATACAACACACAGCAACTCAAAAGTAAAGTCTTCGGTGACAACGCAGCGTTATCAGAAACGTTGTTCTTTAATTGTCACCGCGCCATGTGGATAATTGCATCAAGAATATTGATTTTAAGAACTATTTGTTTCTTTTTCTGTTTTTGTTTTTTTTTTTTCAAATCCTCCTCACATTTGCAACATAATCAAAATAACCATTTTCTTTCGCTAGTTTTAATCACGTGACCTAATGATCGATATTTGACGACGAAATACAACAGAGGTTGTAAGTCTTCTTCGTTAGTCCAAGTTTTCTTAAATACATATTGAATTTTCATACTGTTTTAATAACAAGCAGAGAAAATGATAACAACATGAATAATTTAAAGTGTCATTAAAAAAGATTATTTTTATCATTATTTTGAATATCATTAATAATTTTTAAATAAATATATTACTTTTCGTTTTTGGATTTGGTTTCCAAGATTCTTTATATGAGTTCGTGTGTTGAAACATATTCTATTGCGTCTGGGGAGAGTCATTTTCTTTTTGTGCCTTATTATGTAACACATTCCCGGTAAAATTTCCCCTTTTTTCTAATTTTTATTCTCTTAAAATTTCCGTTGGATCTTGCAACCGTTCCAGTAAAGTCAAGACTATTGAAAAGGTTGCAAGACGCAACGAAAATTTTAGGAGAATAAAAAGGAGCAAAAAGTGGGAATTTTACCGGTGAGTGTGTTAAATAATAAGGCACAAAAAGAAAATGCCTCTCCCCAGACACAATAGAGTATATGACTGTTATTTTTATTATGTATCAGGAATCGGTTTAGAAGAATTGCAGCATCTAATAATGTTATGAGTCCAAAATTCCAACAAGACCAACTTTGCATTCCATTCTATTGATGGATCGATAAAATATGGTATCAGTGAAATACTGAAGTCAATGGAATTGACGACAATTTCCATCACGGAATAATTTACATAATTCTACCAGGTTCACAATGGATTATTACGAATGGCACTAAAAGGAATCCAGTGTAAAAGACCAAGAGTTATGAATCTAGAGTAAAATTAATGTTTGAGAAGTCGATGTTTAGTTTTGCAGTAAAAATTGATCCTTTTTTTTTAAAGTTTCAGCTCAGAGCTGCGGCCATGCTGATGCACCGCCGTTTTGCGCTACACTGTTACTACTAGGAGCCTCCTCTAATATGTGGCACTTGATGAAGAATGGAGTTTGATATAGCTACCCTCATTTGCAAGTCATGCCGTGAGGTAGGTTCATCTGGGACTCTTGACAGGAAGAGGTCCAGCTTTTGTAGAAATGAATAAATAAATAGGCACAGGAGTGGCTGTGTTGTAAGTAGCTTGCTTACCAACCACATGGTTCCGGGTTAAGTCCCACTGCGTGGCACCTTGGGCAAGTGTCTTCTACTATAACCACGGGCCGACCAAAGTGGATTTGGTAGAACCGGAAGAAGCCTGTCGTATATATATATATATATATATATATACATATATATATATATATATATATATATATATATTATATATATATATATATGTGTGTGTGTGTGTGTGTGTGTGTGTGTGTGTGTGTTTGAGTGCCTGTGTTTATCCCCCCAAGTAACCGACGCTGGTGTGTTTACGTCCGCGTAACTTAGCAGTTCGGCAAAAGACCGAGAGAATAATTACTAGGCTTACAAAGAATAATTTCTGGGGTTGATTGGCTCGACTAAGGGTGGTGATCCAGCATGTCCGCAGTCAAATGACCGAAACAAATAGAACAATAAAATAATAAAGAAGAATAAATAAATAAAAAAAGAATATATAAATAAATAAATGACGGGGTCCTTTTGTAGCAACGGGATCGCGCCGATACAATAATTAAAATATATGCATGATCTATTGTAACAATTGAGTCTTCTGATGTATTAACGAAGAACTCTATTGACTTTGTACACCATTTTATAATCAAGTACAATGGCCCAGTGGTTAGGGCAGCGGACTAGCGGTCGTAGAATTGCGGGTTTCGATTACCAGACCGGGCGTTGTGAGTGTTTATTGAGCAAAAGTACCTAATGCTCCACGAGCTCCGGCAGGGGGTGGATGGCTAACCCTGCTAACCACAACTTTCTCTCACTCCTTCTTCCTGTTTCAGTTGTACCTGTATTTTGAAGGGCCGATCTTGTCACACTCTGTGTCACGCTGAATCTACCCGAGAACTACGTTAAGGGTACACGTGAATGCGGCGAGCTGGCAGAAACGTTAGCACGCCGGGCGAAATGCTCAGCGGTATTTCGTCTACCCTTACGTTCTGAGTTCAAATTCTGCCGAGGTCGACTTTGCCTTTCATCCTTTCGGGGTCGATTAAATAAGTACCAGTTACGCACTAGGGTTGATATAATCGATTTAATCCGTTTGTCTGTCCTTGTTTGCCCCCTCTTTGTTTAGCTCCTTGTGGGTAGTAAAGAAGTACACCTGGCTGTGGAGTGCTCAGCCATCTGCACGTTAATTTGACGAGCAGGCTGTTCCGTTGATTGGATCAACTGGAACCCTCGTCGTCGTAACCGACGCAGTGCCAAGACGACGACAGTACAACACATACCAGTCATATAGGAGGGTCACTAAAATTGATATTTCATTACTATTCTTCTAAACGATTGTTCTCTTGAAGCATAAAAACTTTACACTATTTGATTAGTTACATTTCCGTTGTTATAAATGTTTCCACTGATGACATTCTGCTTATTAATTCTTACTCTTCACTCGTTCATGTTCTCCATATTCTTCTTCCTGTTGTTGAAGTTTCCATTGCTCAATATTTATATAATTAGTGATATAACTCATAGCTGTTCTCCATACCTCGGTCGTTGACGTTGGTGTCGCTAGTCTAGATTTTATAGCTGTTGTTCTTGTTCTTATTGTCGATGTTGTAACGATGTAATGGTTGCCGTTAGACTCATCAACATTTGTTTATATATTACTGTTCTCGTTGGTTTTACGACGAGTATTTAAATTGTTTTTTTACTGTTATTACTGCTGTGTTGACGTTGTTGTCGTTATTGTTGTCGTTATTGTTGTTGTTATTGTTGTTGCTGTCGCCGTCGCCTTGGTTGATGTTAGTGTCGTTTCGTTTCCGTCTTCTTGCTTTCTCTGCACTTCTCAATAAACCAACAATCAGCCATTAATATTATTAAGATTCGCTTCTTGTTGAATTCGTTTACTTTAACGAAATTTGTGTACTTTTGCTTCTGCGATGATATAAATATATATATAAATACACACACACACACATACACATATATATAAATACATACACACACATACATATATATATATGTATATATATATATCAATAGATAAATATAAATATAGATAGATAGATAGATAGATAGATAGATACATACATAGATAGATATATGTATATTTTAGTGAATGATATGTATATATATGTATGTATGTATGTAAATATATATATATATATATATATATATACAGAAAGAGAGAGAGAGAGAGAGAAAGTTAAATAGGTAGATATTTGTATATTTTTGTGAATGATATATATATATGTATTTATGTATATGTATGTATGTATATATGCATATATATATATATATATATATATATGCATGAATGCATGTGTATTTGTATGCATGTTTGCCTATATACATTTCTATGTTTATGTATTCATTTATATATGAGTTAATGTGTATATATATATATATATATATATATATATATATATATATATATATATATATATATATATATATGTATGTATGCATGTATATTAGTATATACATCAACGCTAGTCAGTGTATTAACTTTGGCAAGTCTCATGAAACGTCGACATACAGACATATTAGATGAAAAGTCAGACTTAATTATTCTGACTGCCCCAACCGGGACCGAACCCAGCTTCAGGTGATCTATAATTTGACATTTTCATTACAACTCCATATGGACATGTTAATGTTGCATGCCACCTTAGGTTAGTGAAAATATTCATCTTATTACAATGCTGTCGTTTTTCACCTCGTCTCTCTCCCACCCGGACTCCGCCTCTTCTCCTCCCTTCTCACTCTCCCTTTCTTATCCGTTTATATTCATATCACTAAATATCGCCACTTATCCCTCCCCCCTCTCTCTCTCTCTCTCTCTTGCTTCCTCTCTACTTATCTTTTTACTCAGATTCATACAGAGAATCATTTGCGTGTGTCGTGTGCATGTGTGTGTAACATGTGTATAACTTTCTCTCTCTCCTTTCTCTTCCCTCTCTCTCTGTCTCTCTCTGTCTCTCTCTCTCTCTCTATATATATATATATATATATACATGTAGTAAATTATTATATGCACCTTTCAATAGCAACAAGCAAAAGGATGTCATCATGCGTGTGTGTATACATCTAATATATATATATATATATATATATGATGCATATATATATATATATATATATATATAGACATATATATATATATATATACATATATAGACATATATATATATATATATATATAAAATACACGCACACAAGCTCAAAAACACACATACACACACACACAAACACACACAAACACACAGGTTGCTGTAAATAAACTGTCGTCTAAATTTGGTAAAAAGTGAAAATAACGCTGACACCTCATTTTAACAGATATATTTACCAAAATTACATAAAATTATTTTGAAATACTAAAGAGTAAATTTATGCAATAAAATCGCCGTTGGCTTCAACCACGGCCTCCAGACGACTTCGGAATCTCCTGCAGCTCTTTTGGACGGATTCCTTGTTTAAGTTGGTGAATGCTGCCATAATCCTTGCCTTCAGTTCATCTTTGGTGTTACAATGAGCTTTGTTGGACTCTCTCTCTCTCAACTGTGCCCCTCACATAATAATCAACGGGACTGCAGTCTGGGGAGTTAGGTTGCCAGATGTTAGGGGTGATGTGGTCGCAGAAATTGTCTGACATCAATGACTAGGTCCTCCTGCTTGTGTGGCATTGTACCGAGTCCTGTTGCCAGACACAGGGTGTTCCAGCAGAGTAGCACTACCTCATCCAGGCACTTGATGTAAGCCTCCATATTGAGTGTGAGGCCGTGTGGGCAGATGAATGGAAGCATAACGTCGCCATCACTAGTGATCACTCCAAACACCTCGAGGTTGACTGGATATTTGACTTTTATCACTCTCCGTTCATGTTTCGAGGGCATGCACTGTCGTCAATATGACATCCAAACTCTCTGAAATGTTCCGATTGGAGCTTCCACCACAGAATGTCTTTTCCAAATTTCTGGCAGAGTGAATTGCGTCATGACGCCGTTTTTCTCACATGTACGTATATACACATATGCATATATAGATATGTGCGTATATGTATATACGTATATATATATATGTGTGTGTATGTGTGTATAATATATATATTATATATTATATATATATATTAGATCTATATATATATATATATATATATATATATATATATATATATATATATATCCCGCAGAGTGTCCAATAAACACCCTCTTCACCAAGCAAGCTTGGTTGCCGGTTTAGTCGCCGACGACCCGAGCATGTTTATTGGACACCCTGTGGGATGAAAAACAAAACCCGTTAAAAGGCTGAGGAACTCTTGAGATCTTGAGAGTCAACGACCATCCAATAATGTCTTAAGGCTGTATCATGCGCGGAGACATAGAAATAATCGGACTGTATACCCGATCGCCCAGTTAAACCATTGGGAGTGAAGGACTCCTAGCCTTTGTTAGGGCATCCTTCTAGGAGAAGGTAACTCAGGTAACTGGGATAACTCCGACATAAACCTGAGTGGGATTGACTCAGTGCACACCCTTTCCTCACTTTAAAAAAAAATCTTCATGCACAGGCATTGCACGATAACAATATTGATTAAGCTTCGTGCAATGGCCGTACTCGATGACGCACATATATATGCGACGGGCTTCTTTCAGTTTCTCTCAACCAAATCCACTCATAAGTCTTAGGTCGGCCCGTGGCTATAGTAGAAGACACTTGCTCAAGGTGCCACGCAGTGGGACTGAACCCGATACCATGTGGTTGATAAGCAAGCTACTTACCACACAGCCACTCCTGCGCCTATATATATATATATATATATATATATATATATGGATACTTTACGAAAAAAAGAAAAGACGAAGACAGATGGTGTAGAAAACAAACAGATGTATTAGTATAACGCTCAGGAACAGAAAAAGTATTTTACGTTTCGAGCCTACACTCTTCTACAGAAAGGGACACAGAAAAACAAGGAGAGAATAAAATGTGTGTAGTGGCTAACGATGTATCATGGCGAGCGTTCGAGATATATATATATATATATCAAACGCTCCCCACCACATGATATCCACTCTCTCCTCTCCCCACTCCCTTGAATGCCCATCTCCCCAAAAGCAACCCTTTCGCATCTCTCCATCATTGCAATGAAGCTAGCTTTTAAGCCCTTAACTGCTATTTCACTTATTCTTGCTAACTTCTTTCTTTCTTTCTTTCTCAATCTCTTTATCCCTCTCTCTCTCCTCTCTCTCTTTCTCTCTCTCTTTCTCTCTCTCCCTCTTATTCTCCCCCACCACCAAACTCTCTCTCTCTCTCGCTTTCTCTCAATAGGACATATTCCTCATCTTTTGTTCATTTTCTCTCTCTATATATATGCAATCTATCATCTTCTTGCCTCTCTGTGTCAGTCTTTCTCACCCTCTCTTGCTATACATATACACATACATATAGATACATGCATGTATATATATATATATATATATATCACCGCGATCACCGTGACCGACCAGGTTATCAGGTGTTACTACACATCGCTGGTCACAATGCGCTTTGCATTGTTTTAGCCTTCAAGTGATGCCACCCCGCTGGCTAAGCGAGCAGGCCAACAGAAGAAAGAGTGAGAGAAAGTTGTGGCGAAAGAGTACAGCAGGGATCGCCACCACCCCCTGCCGGAGCCTCGTGGAGCTTTAGGTGTTTTCGCTCAATAAACACTCACAACGCCTGGACTGGAAATCGAAACAACGATCCTACAACCGCGAGTCAGCTGCCTTAACCACTGGGCCATATATACACATATATTTGTGTGTGCGTGTATGTGCATGCAAATGGATACATACAAAGACATACCGCGCGAGAAAAAGAGAGAGAGAGATAGAGGACAGAGAAGAGATGGTGATGCAATAGAAAAATTGATGAATCTGAGTATGCAGAGACGTGTATCTAACGATGTATATGTGTGAGTGTGTGTGAATGTACACATACATACGCATATACGAACACACACACACAGACGCATATATATATATCCAACCCTCTTCACCTCTCATTAGCCAGAGTCTTCTCCTCCTGCCCCTCTACCTCCTCCTCCTACTGCTGTTAGTACAAATGCTGCTCCTCCAGCTGCTACCACCACCACCACCACCACCACCACTACTACTTGTACTACCACCACCACTACCACTACTACTACTACTACTACTACTACTACTACTACTACTACTATATGCACCTATACTGCTAGTTGTTCAGCATCATCAGTAAGTAATACTGATACTACTATTATACAGTTAATTGAGTAACAAGTTTGCCGTCCAAACGCTAATTAGTCACGGAATTACAATAGGAAAAAACAAGGAAGAGAAAAAGAGAGAAAACAAAAAAGAGAAAGAAAGAAAGATGAGTTAATCAACTTTATAAATAGAGGAGGAGACTTACAGCATTCCACTTTACACTTTACATGCATACATACATACATGTACATATTCTAATCACTATATATAATATATATATAATATATAGTATACATGATACATACTATACATAGTATCATATATATATATATATATATATACTATATATATATATATGTATATATATCTATATATATATATATAGTATATGTACTATAATATATAGTATATATATATAATATATATATATACATATATATATATATATATATATATATATATATACTATATATATAATATATATATATATATATATATACATATATATATATATATACATATATATATATATATATATATATACATATACTATATATATATACATATATATATATATATACATATATATATATATATATATAATATATATATATATAATACATACATATATATATAATATATATATATATCATATAAGACAATATCACATACATATATACATATACATACTACATCACAATACTCATCACACACACAAAGACGCATGCACACACATGCACACACACACACACAACACACACTTCGAATGACACATATTTGGAACACATACATTCTGCACTCCGATTTTCTGTACAACAACTGAACGCTTCACCTAATCAGCTTTCGCGAGTCTAATGCTTGCTCACTGCATGCTTAATACGAGCGGAATCTTTGTCGGTGAACACCTAATTATGCAATATGTTGACTTATTTATTTATTATATATTCTTTTAAACGCGTTATATTTTATTTCAATTTTACCGATTCCTTTAAACATATCAGGTTTTCTTCTGCTAGATCCTTGCAACCATACTCTGTGCAGTTGCTCCTCTTGATCATTCAGAAATTCGGTGACCAACCCTTGTTTGCAGTAAGCATGCATTAAATTCGCAAAAGGGGACGAAGTACAGCGTTCACTGTATTGTTGCACAAAATCTCGAACCCGAATATATCTCCTATTTGTCTCAAATATTTTACTTAATCTGCTCTTTCGAACGATATACAGGTCTAACTCTTTTATTGTTACTCGTAGTGTGTATGTGTATCTGTGTGTTTGTGTGAGTGTGTCTGATTGTGTGTGTACATATGTATAATATATATATATATATAATATATATATATAATATATATACACAATATTATATATATGAATTTTATGCGTAATGAGATAAAAAATACCAAGGCTGTATAGATATTAGAGCATTTATAGATAGAAGGCATTACAGCTGTTTCTAGAATATTAATTAGTAATAATATCCCTTCATCGGAGACGGTGTGAGAGGAAAAATGAAGTCATAGTTAGTTTCGATGTGATACAAATAGGAAAGTGAGGTAGAGTAACGAAAATAGATGTAAGATATGTATGGTTATTGAATTTGTAAATCCGTTTTATAGGCATAATGGTATATATGTGTAATATTCCAATTTCCTATGAGTAAAATCCAAAAGTCCAACAGAGTTTAATATGAGTCCATCCAAATGTAAATTTATAAGCAATGTAAGGTTTATATGCATATATACATATATATATATATGCATGTGTGTATGTGTAAGTAGGTTGGTATTTCGCTTGAACTCTTGCTACAAGTAGCAAAAATGAAACAAAACAATTCCTGAGTACCAATAATTCCAGCGTTGTCGATAATCCGGTGATAGATCGTACTCCAATGGTAATCCGGGGAAAATATATCGAGAGAAAAAGAAACAAGGACAAGAAGCAAAAGTTGACTGGGTAACGTAACTAGTTTTAAGCTGAAAGGATAAACTTTAGTGTTCGATTTTTCGAACAGTGGACCTCCGATAGGAAATTTAGAAGAAAAGACAGAAGTGACTTAAACGCTATAATCGATGCCAACGATCATGTCTATGGCCATGCTGGAGCACCTCACGTGTGAATCGTTACAATTTAATTACTTTGAGACCAAATATATTAGTAAAATTATTACATTTCCTTTTCATCTCATATTATTGGATATTTTAACTTGAAGAATACAAAATCTAACATTGATGTCTGAAGCTATTTAAGTGAAACACTTTCTTGTAATTCCGTTCGTCGAAAAATGTTTAGAACTTCAGGCGGGAAATATTGTCAGTACGCCATTTTCTTCTTTTAATTAACTCAAAACTTTCCTACGGGAGACTCCGAAATTAAAGACCTCTCTCTCATATTATTCCAGTGTTAGATAAATGTCTAGTTTCTGAAGATCACAAGAGACGTCTAGTTTAGTTACATGTAGACGAGCTGAAGAATTTAACGAACTTTCCCAGTATCTTGATTGAATACTCCTAGTTTACACAGCAATTTCATTACAAGCTGGTACTGTACATGCAGTTTATTGATTGGAATTTCTTACTATGCACTCATAGTTCCAGACGTACCCACGTGTACAAGCATACATACACAGACAGACAGGCACAGACAACATGCAGGTGTATACATGTGTGCCTGTATATCTATCTATTTATCTATCTATCTATCTATCTATCTATCTATCACATATATATATATGTTTATACTTATAACTATGTTCGTATGTATGTCAATATTTTACACCCCTCTCACACACACACACACATATATATACGCACATATAAACATATAGAATATATGTACACACATACACACGCAAACACTAAATATACATTTTAGACCTTGTCTCACACTTTCAAAACTTAAATATTTAATTTTACTTCTCATTTCGTGCGCTTTGCTCAAGTAATACATTATTTATGTATAAATATGACATATATATATATATAAATATATAAAGTTAATACAAACAAGAAAACACAAAAAAACACGCAACAACGCGAGGACGTGGAACAAATAAAGTATTATTGGACGCTCATGAAGGAAGGGAAGAAGGAGGGTTTAACGTTTCGAGCGGAGCTCTTCGTCGAAAACATAGGAGAAGGAAAGATCCCGAGAAGGGAAGACAGAGGAAAAAAAATCGCCAACGGTACTCACGAGGTCGCATATATATATATATATATATATATATGTATGCATGTGTGTATATATATATATATATATATATACATATATATGTGTGTGTGTGTGTGTATTGCTCTCTCTTTGTGTGCGTGTCTGTGGAGGAGGGGGGTGCACGCGCGTATTTTTCATAGTAATATAATTTTAACATGTTTTATTTAGAGATGTATTGCTTATGTGAGTGATGCTCTAGTCTCAGTCACGTGGTGTAATGTGATATGTGACTAGAATATTCTCAACTGTGAATCGAACACTTTGTCACATATACATGTTACAATATACGCGGCAAACACGTACTTCAAGAATACATCTGTGGAAGACGAGCCCATGTTTCAGAGTACGTGTCCTTCCAATAATAAAGTACAGAAGTACAAGGCGGCGAGCTGGCAGAAACGTTAGCACGCTGGGCAAAATGTCTTTACGTTCTGAGTTCAAAATCCGCCGAGGTCAACTTTGCCTTTCATCCTTTCTGTGTCGATAAATTAAGTACCATTTAAGTACTGGGATCGATCTAATCGACTGGCTCCCTTCCACAAAATTTCCGGGCTTGTGCCTAGAGTAGAAAAGAATAAAGTACAGGAGTATCACGGTACTCTTTTCTGTGTGTGTCTAAATCTGCATATGATTTCAACAGTGAATCAGAGTAGATACAAACCAATGCCGTAATCTGTACTGTAATCAATGAACTTGGTAGGAATAGCAGATAAATTAACCTCAAATCTTATGCAGCCATCTTAAGAAAATGAAAGGTGAATTTGATATTTTATACACTAGGAAAGGTAAAAGCATAGACCGATCGTATATGGAAGCTGTTTTGTAGCAGTTATATATCATATATATATATATATATAATATATATATATATATATATATATTATATATATATATATGTGTGTGTGTGGTGTGTGTGTGTGAGAGAGAGAGAGAAAGAGGAGAGAGAGTGTGTGTGTGTGTGTGTGTGTGTGTATGGCAAAGTAAATGTGATCCAACCATTTACAGTTAACATTGGTGCACACAGTTGGTTGATAAACATTATTGAATGCTTTAGTAATGGAGAGGACAGAGGAAATATATACGTATATGTATATATGTGTGTGTATAGAAATAGATAAATAGATATATGGAAAGAGAGAGAGCGAAAGAGAGCGAGAGAGAGAGAGAGACAGAGAGAGAGAGGGGGAGAATGAGTAGTTCGTTTGTTTAGAAATCTACAGACTATACTAAATATTCAAGAAAAGAGATAAATGTGAGTAAGAAGAAAAACATCAATGTTTAGGAGAGAAGCAGGAGTAACGAAGACGTGATCTAGATGTGGGTTACGG
>NC_043003.1:4832921-4835421 GCF_006345805.1 Octopus sinensis
ACATAGCGGTTCGGCAAAAGAGACCGATAGAATAAGTACTGGGCTTACAAAGAATAAGTCCCGGGGTCGACTTGTTCGACTAAAGGCGGTACTCCAGCATGGCCGCAGTCAAATGACTGAAACAAGTAAAAGAGTAAAAAGAGTATATATATATATATATATATATTGTGTGTGTGTGTGTGTGTGTGTGCATATTATCACGTGACTGACCCCTCTACCAGATGCTGTTACACATCGCTAATCAAAATGTGCTTTTTACATTGTTTTAGCCTTCAAATGGCGCCACCTCACTGGCTGAACGAGGAGGACAAAATCCTCCCTCTCCAAACATTTCGTTCTTCGTCTACCCTAAGGTCTCCTGTTGCTTGGCTCGGCTCGAAGAATCTGTCTTGCGATCCTTTCCTGCGACACCCCCAAGTCCATAGAACTGGAGTTGTGATTTCTCAATGCGGAAAAGTAGGGGATCAACCTGTAGAGACTCCCTGATCTCTGAGCGAACAAAACAGAAACTACGCCGGCAACTTGGAAATTTGACGCCTTTTCTTGTCTTCTTTTCACCCGAGCATAATCCTTGTTGATGTATCTCTGCAGATATACATGATAGAGTATACAGTTGGATAATGGTCAAGAACCTAAATTCCTGGTCGTAGAATATGCCATGTTGGAATTTCCATTGACCGGGAAGTCATTTCTGTACATTTTGGTCTCAGTGTAGTGCCAAAGTTTTCTAGAAATACTAGCTAAATAGACTCAAATTACACACCAATATTCCGGTTATGATGTTTAATGTAACTCTAATGTACATTGTGACTGGTGTAAAGGCGGCATTCCTACCACGTGATGGCAGCTGACCTAGGGCTGAACAATAACATGAAAGATTATATCACATCTGTTATGTACAAGACACCACAATACGCTATGAAGCAGAAGCAGTTATACCTTAAATACATAGAAATAGTAGCAGGCATGGAAGAGAAGAAGAAGATGAGGAAGGGGATGAAGAAGAAGAAGAAAATAAAATAAAATAATGATATAGAGGGAGAGGAGAAGAAAATAAAAATAAAATGAGAAGGAAGACAAAAAGAAAATAATAATGAGGAGGATGAGGAGGGGGAAGAGAAGAGGAAGAAAGAAGAAAAGAAAATAAGAAACGGGTGTAGAGGAAGTAGAATAACGAGGGAGAGTAGTAGATGAAAGAAGTAGTAGTAGTAGTAGTAGTGGTGGTGGTGGTGGTAATGCTGGTTTTGGCAGTAGTAGTAGTCGCAACAGAAGCAGCAGCAGTAGTAGTGGTGATGGTAATGCTGGTGGTTGCAGTAGTAGCAGTAGTGGTGGTGGTAATGCTGGTGGTGGCAGTAGTAGTGGTAGTAGTAATAGTAGTAGCTGTAGTGTTGGTGGTAGTTGTGGTAGTGACATTAGTAGTAGTAGTAATAGTAGTAGCTGTAGTGTTGGTGGTAGTTGTGGTGGTGACATTAGTAGTAGTAGTAGTAATAGTAGTAGTTGTAGTGTTGGTGGTAGTTGTGGTGGTGACATTAGTAGTAGTAGTAGTAATAGTAGTAGCTGTAGTGTTGGTGGTAGTTGTGGTGGTGACAGTAGTAGTAGTAATAGTAGTAGCTGTAATGTTGGTGGTAGTTGTGGTGGTGAAATTAGTAGTAGTAGTAGTAGCTGTAGTGTTGGTGGTAGTTGTGGTGGTGACATTAGTAGTAGTAGTAGTAGTAATAGTAGTAGCTGTAGTGTTGGTGGTAGTTGTGGTGGTGACATTAGTAGTAGTAGTAATAGTAGTAGTTGTAGTGTTGGTGGTAGTTGTGGTGGTGGTGACATTAGTAGTAGTAGTATTAGTAGTGGTCGTGGTGGCGTTATTATTATTATTATTATTAGTAGTAGTAGTAGTAGTAGTTAAAGGAGAAGAAGAAGAGAAACGGAAGGATTATGACAACGGTAATAACGGAAGTGACACCAATAACAAGAAATACGGTGAAAAAAGAGAGAGAGAGAGAGAGAGAGAGAGAGAGAGAGAGAGAGAGAGAGAGAGAGAGAGAGAGAGAGAGAGAGAGAGAGAGAGAGAGAGTAGATCTGATGAAGCCGAGACGAGAGTCAGTTGTGCAAAGTGGACAAAGGAACGCGTTGAACCGATAATGTTGGTTTTTGTGCTGTTTTATGTGGTAATGTAGTGTATCATTAATCAAATGGAGATTTGATACACACTACCACTACTACTACTACTACTACTACTACTACTACTACTACTACTACTACTGCTGCTGCTGCTGCTGCTGCTTTTGTAGTGTGAGAAGTTTTAGTACTTGTAGCTGTAGTATTAGTATTATTTGGAAGTAGTAAAACGAAGAGTTGCGAGAGGAGGTTGATGACGAGTCTGAGTAATGACAAAATAAACGAAGACGGGGGACGTCGACGCGATGATGATGATGATGATGATGATGATGATGATGATGATGACAGCGATGGTGGTGGTGGTGTAGAGTGGGAGGAGGTGGAGGAGGAA
>NC_043003.1:4840421-4847921 GCF_006345805.1 Octopus sinensis
AAGATTGATAAATATGGAGAGGTGAGAATTGAGATCGCCAAGATGGGGCAGCTACGAGGATCAAACGTAATGTTTGTCCCCGTTGTCGTCGGTTCATTGGGCTCAATGCCACCCAAGCTGAAAAGACATCTGGAAACTTTAGAAATACCTTATGATCTGCGTGTATTACAAAAAAGCAGCATTGCTTGGAACTGCACGCATATTGCGTAAAGTACTGTCTGTCTGAGGTCCTCGTGGTGACTTGACAGACAGTACAAACGCCGGTAGACACAGTATCTTCATTCAATATCATCACGATATTGGATACTGTGCAACGTCTTAAATAACAACAACAACAACAATACATTTTCACTCCGAAACTAATATTGCAACTGTCGACCAATGTACATATCGTGCACATTTAATGTATCTAGGTACATGTTTAGGTGTAAAACAAGCGTTTATGTGTGTGTGTGTAAAGAGTGATGGGAAGATAGAAAGAAAGGTAGATAGAGATAAACTGATAGGTAGATAAACAGACAACCAGATAGAGAGATACATATACAGATAAAGAGAGTGGGAGGGAGAGAGAGAAAAGAGAAGTACAAAGTTATTTCCTGTGTGAAAGTGTATATTCGTGTGTGTATATAATATATATATATATATATATATATATATATATATATATGTATATATATATGTATATATATGTATGTATATATATATGTACATATATATGTATATATATATATATATGTATATATATATAATATATATATATATATATACATATATATATACATACATATATACATACATATATACATACATATATATAATATATATATATATATATTATATATATATATATATAATATATATATATATATATGACATATTGCCAGATATAATGATTCGCTGCACGTGCGAGATAGATGGCGGTGGTGAAGCCTTTAGTAAAATGATTTTACACTTGTCAATAATTATGTTTCCATGAGTATGTGACATGTGTTTAGTAGAATGGGTGAGGTGTGAGTCTTCTCAGATGATTGTGTTGTGGTTTTATTGGAAATAGGTCAGCTGCTGATAAATAAAAGCAAAGTTGTTTAATTTTGAATTGATATATTTGTTCTTAATTATAAAAGCTAAGAACTTAAGCGTCGAATCTATCTTTCTATCTTTCATTCTGTCTGTCTGTCTATTTATTGTACTCTATATTATCGATATGTATATATACATATATATATATATATGTATATATATATATAATATATATATATATATATATATTATATATATATATACGTATGTGAGTGTGTGTGTATACATGTATGCATGTGTATATATATATGTGTGTATACATGTGGACTTGTGTGTGTGTGTATATATATATATATATCTGTGTATGTATTATATATATATATATATCTGTGTGCATATATATATATAATATATATATACATGCACACATGTATATACACATATATATATACTCACATTAAACACAGAGAAACACACACTATACACATATATAGATAGCTAGATAGATGTTCATACACCAATCCCTCGCCATATCGCGGTTCACCTATCGCGGTATATCATTTAAGCTTACGTCGATTCCTTAGTGGTGTTGTTTGCATTTGTAAGAAAATAAATATATACAAATTATAAAAATAATAAAAAATATCTGTACAGTACGGTACTGTTTCTACTTCGCGGATTTTCACCTATCGCGGGAAGGGTTTGGAGCGAAGTCGAGGGATTATCGTATATATCTACATGCGACATCAATATACAGATATACACATATATGTGTGCGTGTGTGTGTGTGCATGTATGTATCCATATGTATCCATATATTATATATATATATATATATATAATATTATATATATATATATATATATCTGTGTTTGTTTATGTATGTATATGTATATATATGCGTGTCCGCATACATACACATGCACACACACACTCACACACATATATACTATTTTGATGTACATCTATATGTATATATACTTGCACAACGTCCGCGTTCGCACACACACACACACCAGCATAGATGCGCACTTATTAGGTCTCTTAGTTGTATTAGTACCTGTCTTCCATTGTAGCATGCAAGAATTTCGACAGAGCCACGTTGATTGGACTTTGCTTGTAGTTATTAATGTAAAGAGGTGCAGAATGGCAATGCATAACTCTTTCATAATCCGTAGCCGTGGCAAGAGATATTAACTAATTTCCAATCTGCGATGTAACGTGAAATGACGTCTTTTAGTTTGGTGTTGGTGTCGCCTCAACTACCTTGTGAGATTTCTTCGATGAACTAAAATGCCACCCTTTGAACTGTAACCGAGATGGAAGTCTTGACCACCTTAGATTAAATTTAAGTTTTGCTGAATATACTTCGAGGGAGAAGTCCTACATATTTTTGTAAGTGTTTAGAAGAGTGCATGTGTTTGTGCACACGCATTGTGAATGAAGGTCTGTTATACAACTGTATGTATGTAAGTATGTATATATATATATATATATATATATATATATATATATATATATATATATATATAAATACACAAATATGAGAGAGAATCCACTATGTGGACGCTCTTACGTGGATTCTTTCTCATATTTGTGTATTAATATTTACTGAATCTCAGTTTTTTATTGCGCTAAACCACTGGTGTTAAATTGATGCTATTAAATTAATATCCAATTTTTCACCTTATTTTGATTTTATATATATATATATAATATATATATATATATATTACATTACAAAATAAGAAAATGGAGAAATACATCCAAATCAAATATCAATTACCAGATAATACCCAATCACATACTGTATTAAACCACCACATAAGAAACTTTAAAGTCAAACATAATAATGTAGAACAAAACAGTGTACATAAAGGAGTGTGCACAAAGGAGTAATGTTATACAATAAGTACAGTATGTATAAGAGAATATAAATATGAGTAAATATAAATATAAATATAGACTACATCTTACAGCTGTTTCGGCCATGCAGATAAGTATGTCTCATTTTACTTATATTAGCCATTTATGGTAGGTCAATATCTCAATTTGTATATATACATATATATATTCTTTTATTGTTTTATAGCTCCACATAGATTATCATCATCCAGTCTGATTCCAGTATGGTGGTTTGGCTACTACTTTTCGTAGTAGTGTTACTGGTCATGAAAGCCAGTAAATGTTAGAGAAATTACGATAAACACTAGTTTAGATCATTTGTTCCTATGCACGTTTAACCGTTGTGCTAGTTTGTAACTGTACATTGGATGTTCCAAGAGCATGGGGATGCTTAAGCACAGCATTTCAAGCGAAGAACACCTTATTGTATTATGTTGTGAAGAACTAAACTTAGACGCGACTTACCGCTCGGCAGACTCACGACTTTCATATAGAGATGCAGCGGAAAACTGACCGAAAATTCCCTCATCTCACCATGCGACTGTCCTCAAGCGATTTTTGAGACAATGGCCAGAGAATATACAGCTTGCGACAATTTTTTTGTGTTCTTCATAATGTACACTTTTGAAAATCAGCACATACGGTCCATATATGCTTACAATTTTCTGCCTTAACTTTTTATTCCATAATTTGTCTCTGAAAATGTTACTTTTTTCTTTGTAACACCCAATCATCGATGCCAGCCGTTTTCTTGCTCAATGTAGTTGCAATCATTACATCCTATTCAGTGAGATTCTTTTTCACATCTTTATATCGCAGTTCCGAGCAACCCTTTTGACGACTTGTCCTACATCTTGATGGCAAATTTGGAGTCCTAGGCACAACGCAGTGGCGCCCAGTTCTGGCATTTGTGTAACTCTCGATGCCAAAGTTTGGGACACGTCCCTCCAGGATCTTCCAGATGTATATTATGGCATATCTTTCCCGCCTACGCTCCAAGGAATATAGTTTTAATCTCTTGAGTCTTTCCCAGTAGCTTACATTCTGCTTTTCTGCATAGAGGCTATCTTCTTCGTGTAGCTACGCTGGATCGCCTCGAGCTCTGTGATCAACTTGACACTGGATGGTGACCATAACTGAGAGCAATAGTCAAAGTGGCTTAGGACAAGTGTCCTCCAGAGGACTTCATGGTTTCTTGTTCTCTTGTTCTAAAGGTTCTGATATATAAACAAATAAAATTAATCGCCACATCAAAGTGATTGATTCTTCTTATTTCTGTGGCAGACTTCATTCTTTGCCGCTTTCACCTGTGATGAAGATGTTTGAGTCAGTACCAACTAAACAAAGACTTACCACAGCATTTTCTTCAGTTTGTAGTGGAAACGCTGGACAGGTTTTCTAACGTAGTCTCAATATCTAAAAGCTGTTGTTTCCGTAAAAATAGATATCACTTGTGCGAGTATCTGTTGCTTCTGTCAAATATTTCTTCTCTTCTCGAACGCAACTGTTTATTGTCATTGTGGGCAGATCAAGGCGTATAACTCTTGTAATGCTCACAATGTTTGTACAACAGATTTATTTACCACACTTATGGTTCCATATGTTACAAACATTACATATTGCTAAATATAGGAAACTAAGCGACAAATGATGCCAACACCTGCTTGGCAGCAGGAAATAAGGCAGAATTGTCAGGAGACGCAGAATTTCGAAGAAAATATTTAAAAGAATACATAAACGTAGATTTTTTTAAAACAAAACAAAAAATAAATAATAAAGAAATAAAGAAAAATTAAAAATTCAGAAAAGTCTTGTCATAATCAATCAAAGAGAAGGAAGGAAAGTGAGATGATATTGGCAGTGACAATGGTGATCAAAAAAGACAGAACCCTAACCAAAGACGAATGGCCAGCAGCCATTATGAAAACATATTTTCTTTCTTTTTTTTTGTTATATTTTAGTTTTGTTCTGTTTTTGTTTTGTGCAGTTTTTCTTCTGCAAAAAAAAATATTTCAAACGATCAGAGTG
This sequence comes from Octopus sinensis, assembly GCF_006345805.1. NCBI lineage: Eukaryota > Metazoa > Mollusca > Cephalopoda > Octopoda > Octopodidae > Octopus > Octopus sinensis. The sequence continues at coordinate 4,845,375 of NC_043003.1, forward strand.
CATTGCAACAGAATTTAGGAAATTGCTGTTCCACTTATTCTCTCTTCTGTGTCAAAATAAATATGATAGCTGCAGAAGATAGATATGTGTGAATGCGCATCTGTTTATACCGTCATAGCTGACCATCCACCCACCTACCTACCTACCTACCTACCTACCTACCTACCTACCTACCTACCTACCTACCTACTAATCTACTAACCTACCTACCTACCTACCTGCCTACCTACCTACCTACCTACCTACCTACCTACCTACCTACTTACCTACCTACATTCCTACCTACCTACCTACCTACCTACCTACCTACCTACCTACCTACCTACCTACCTACCTGCCTGCCTGCCTGCCTACATACCTATCTACCTACCTACCTACCTACCTACCTACCTACCTACTTACCTACCTACATTCCTACCTACCTACCTACCTACCTACCTACCTAAATACCTACCTACCAGCCTGCCTGCCTGCCTACATACCTACCTACCTACTTACCTACCTACCTACCTACCTACCTACCTACCTGCCTACCTACCTACCTACCTACCTACCAACCTACCTACCTACCTACCTACTTACCTACCTACATTCCTACCTACCTACCTACCTACCTACCTACCTACCTACCTACCTACCTACCTGCCTGCCTGCCTGCCTACCTACCTACCTACCTACCTACCTACCTACCTACCTACCTACCTACCTACCTACTAACCTACTAACCTACCTACCTACCTACTTACCTACCTACCTTCCTACCTACCTACCTTCCTTCCTTCCTACCTACCTACCTACCTACCCACCTACCTACATAGATACATACATATGTATATATATGTTTCTTTATTAGCCACGAGGGGCTAAACACAGAGGGGACAAACAAAGACAGACAAAGGTATTAAATCGATTACATCGACCCCAGTGCGTAACTGATACTTAATTTATAGGACCCGGAAGGATGAAAGGCAAAGTCGACCTCAGCGGAATTTGAACTCAGAACGTAACGGCAGACGAAATACAGCTACGCATTTCGCCCGGCGTCCTAACGGTTCTGCCAGCTCGCCGCCTTATATATCAGATAAAATGTCCCTCCCGAACTATAGGTTCGTAGGATCGGCTTTTTCTCCGGATTCTCTGGTGTACGTATCCCCTATCCCAGACGGTGTGGTGAGGGGGAATATATACGCCACAGAATCGCTTTGACTGGATTGTAGCAATGTTATGTGAAATCTTTTGCTCAATAGAAAACAAACTGCTCTGTCCAGGAATCGAAACCAACTTACGGTTTTGAGTGCAACACTGAGTCACTGAACCAAGCGCCTCTACCATATATATATATATATATATATATATATGGCGGTGCCCCAGCATGGCCACAGCTCATGAGCTGAAACTGGAAAAATCAAAAATGAATATATATATATATATATATATATATATATATATATACACATGTGTGTGTTGTGTAGACGTACAGATATAAATATATGAATATATTCATAAATACATACATATGTGTAATACATGTATTCATGCACGCACACACATGCACAGACGCATACACATATAATTTCAATCATTGAGCTACAGCCATGCTGGAGCAAATTTTCCATGTTTTATTGTCACCCTTCTCAATCCTGTACTCATAGTACCTCCATTATACTGGATAATGTTTTTAGAAATAACTGGATTGCCATGGCTAGGTTGTCTTTGATCATATGATCTACTGCATCACAACTGACATGGGTTTAATTCCAACTACCTCAATAACTAATCTGGTTTCCGTCTGTCTTCTTTATTTCACAAAATCCAGTTGGAAATTTGTTGCCAAATGTCAAGACGCCATCGTTCCTGTTACGGTTGTTTCCCCCGGAAAAAGTTTACGAATCATTATTCTTAAGACATAATTGCAGGCATTTCCTTGTTAATTGGCTCTCTTATAATTATATCGTCAAGTTAGTCGCTTAAATTCATTCTTCATTCAGCGTTGGACTTCAAAGAACAAAATAAACTCCGGAATATATTTTGTTCCGTGAATATAATTTTATTTTTTCTCTCGCTAAGTCACATAACTTGGTAAGTGTGTGTGTGTATGTATATATATATATATATATATATATATACATATATATATATATATATAAGTTCAGCAAAATTTAGATTCAAATGAATATGCTATTTAAGTCAGATGCGCCAGAATTTTGTACGGTGTTATCCATATAAATCCATGGGGTGATTATAATCAAAGTAAGCAACAAGAATATCTTTGGTAATTTGGTAAGATCGTTTCATGCTACATCATTTTATTAAACATTACAATACTTACAATGTTTGATAGAATGATGTAGCATGAAACGATCGTACCAAATTCCGAAGATATTATTGTTGCTTACTTTGATTATATATACACATATATATATATATATATATATATATATATATATATATATATATATATCTTTCGCCATGATAGATCGCTAGCCCCTACCCATTCTTTATTCTCTCTCCTTGTTTCTTTATGCGTTCTTGCATGTTGACAAACAC
>NC_043003.1:4855421-4857921 GCF_006345805.1 Octopus sinensis
GAGTGCTGCGTTATTAGCCCCGAGAGATCGTCTCATATAAGCAAATCCTCGTTCCTGTACCTTAGCTCTAAACTTAGGGCTGAGGCCCAGAGAAGACTTTGTGAAGCACAGGAAGACTGGTTACCTCGCAAATCCGAAGGGATCCAAACTTTTGCTGGCGAAAATAAAATTTACGAATACCACGACTCGATCAAACACATGTTTGGTCCTTCGCACTGCCCGATTGCACCCCTCCTTACCGCTGACAGCATTACTCTAATTAAAGGAAAAGATAGGATCCTTGAACGATAGGCACGACACTTCCAAGATCTTATGAACAGAGTGAACCGAAATGATACGTCCGTTTTAGAAGAGCTTCCAACACTTTCAATCATCGAAGAAATAGATGATAGACCCAGTCTCGGCGAAGTCTCAAAGACCCCGAACTCTTTAAAGAATTAGATGTCCCTTGCGGAAGACAGTGTCCCTGGAAAGGTTTACAATTACGGCGGCCCACAACTTGAGTCACATCTTCACTCATTCCTAGTTCTCTGCTGGAAAAACCAAAATATTCCTGATCGATGGAAAATAGCCAACATCATTTGCGTTTACAAAAGAAATGGCGACCGATCCAACTGTGATAACAGCAAAGCCTCTCTCTTCTGGATGTGGCTGGCAAAATCCTTGCACACATTATTCTTCGCCGTGTTCTCATTTTCGTACCAGACCACATCTTCCCTGAATCTCAATGTGTTTTCAGACCCGAACGAAGCACAATTGATATGGTACTTGTTGTATGCTTACTTCGCGGAAAATGCAGAGAATAACAAAAAGAAAATTACTTTTGATTTCGTCGATTTGAAGAAGGCTTTTGATAAGGTTAATCCTAAAGTTTTCTGAAACTTTTGACAAAATTCGGATGTTAGACGCCACTTGATGCAACCCTCAATCATTAGTCTGCTGACTGGCGACTGAAGTCGTAGTGTCACGTGGTGCGTCTTTGTTCGTCGATTTTTGCGATGGCTGAAACGAAGGAACAGCGTGCTTCCGTGAAATTCTGTTTTCTACTGGAGAAAACGACAACCGAAACAGATGTGATACTTTAAACAGCTTACAAGGACATTGCCGTGAGCCAAGCACAAGTTTATGAGTGGTTCCCACGCTGTAGGATTGGTCACTTCTCGTTTGAATACCAACTAAAAATTCACCGAGGCGTTGCCCCAGCATGGCTATAGTCTAATGACAGTAAGACATAGAAGGTAAAAGATTTATAATGCCTATAATGAGCTTACATATGGGCAAAGAGCTATATAAGCCTTATGAAACAACAAAATGTTACCTTACACTTAAGGAAGATGCCTGAAAAGGAAATCCTGTTATTTCAAATGATGTTATGTTACAGTTGTGTTGGCTATAAACTTCATAAAGTGGTGATAACTCGTACATGACTTAGGCTTACAGGGGGAAATAATTTACTGCTAGCTTCTTTACATGCTTTTCTGTGGCAATTACATAATCCTTTTGCGCAAGGAAATTCATTAGAAATGATATATGTTTGTTTGTGATATAGATTTCTGTCAGAAATATTATATAACGTTGTTGTAAGTTGTTACATAATATCACGGACAATTTAGAAATCACACATTTCACTCTATTTTTTTATTGAATTCACTCCCTTTGTAGTATGTAATTCATGCAACAGTGTCTCTATGTAGATGTATATGCATACACACACACACATATATGCACAAGTGTATATGGGAGAGAGAGAGAGAGAGAGAGAGAGAGAGAGAAAGGTAGGGAGATTTGGTGGTGAAATACACGAGGATGGATATTGAAGTCTTTTGCTTTTGCATGTTATTGTTTTTGTTTGTGGAAACACTTAAAAAGATTATGCAAAATAAACATATACACAAAGATAGATATCACACAAACACACACGCAGAAACACGGACACACACACCTATATACTGCATACACACACACGCACACAAACACACACACACACACACACACATATATATATATATAGTATGTGTATAGTACATGGTAATGAATTCTATATATTGTAGCATGCAGGAAATGGAATTACAGAATTAATATATCAGAAACCTATTGAGCAGTGCTTACACCATGACACCACACCAGTTCGGATAAGATTCAACGCATTACACACACAAACACACACGTACACACACACACATACACACACACAAGCGTTTCTGTATAAATGTATGTTTATATATTGTGTGAGAGAGGAGGAAAATTTTTTTGTGGGTGTAGGCGTTTTTTTTTTTTTTCAGTTTTTGTTTCTGTTGTTGTTGTTGTTATTGTTATTGACGAATGGATGAATTTTTGGATTGATGGATTCAGGGAATATAGGTTTTCATCGAAGTCATGTGTAGAAGATAGCAATCACGGAAGGAAGAAACAAATAGCAATTTACTGTGAATTACCGATGGAATTTTCCATACGCGTCTAAAATGGCGGTCACTGACGTTAATATTAACGTAAGTGATGC
>NC_043003.1:4862921-4865421 GCF_006345805.1 Octopus sinensis
ACCTCTGCAGCAAAGTGACATCCCAACATTGACCGAATAAACGCAAGAATACACTAAACATAAACAGTCTAATATACAAGCCAGAAAACATACATAGCTATCATTGCCTTTTACCTCTGTATCCATTACTCGAGTCAATCATCTATCATGGTGCTTATCACTGTGTCGACCGACATCAGAACCATCTTCCATCACTTGATATCTTTCTCTCTATCGACTACCTCTCTCTCTTTTTCTCTCCTTATATGTATCTATACTTATCACTCAGACGATTCCTTATAGTCTCACTCATTCACACTCTCTCTCCTACTCATAAATATATTATTCTCCCTTTCTTTCTCTTTTACTCTTTTTTTTATACCCTCAGCGTACTTCAGTACAATATCAACAGTTCAAAATCATCATGCGCACTACCCCTCCCCCCGACACCCTGTGCAGACTGATTACACATTGTAGGAGAGAGACATTACAATTTGGCGAGATGTCAGGAATAAATTGAAGCCAATCACCTGTGTAAACGTGTAAACTTTACAATTATACACATAGAATATACACACAAATAAATACATACATACAAACATACATACATACATAGCGGCATACACTCATAAATACATACATGTATGTATGCAGGCATGTATATATATAGTATATATATATAATATATATATATATATATATATATATGTATGTATATATTATATATATATGTATATATATATACACACATATATATCCACATATGCGTCTTGTGTCTTTTGGTGCAAATATGTAATATGATCGATCACGTAAATACGCACACGAACATATACACTTATTACAGGGAGGGAGAGATAGAAGAGAGAGAGAGAGAGAAATAATAGATACAAATATATGTATATCTGGTATATGTATATATTAATATATGTATGTATATACGTAATATATCCTTACATTATATATTATATATGTATACATATATATATATTAATATATATGTAAATATATATTTACATATATATATATAATGTATTTACATATATATAATATTATATATATATATATATATATATAATATATATTATATATATATATATATATATAATACGTACACACATACGCATTATACCCAAAATGCAATACGATGACATCTAATCTCCATGCTCATGCATTAGAATGTCTTATTTGATATAAAAGTGGTGTTATATACTTATCAGAGTGTGATATAGAGACATAATTATTTATCAAATATATGTTAGTATTTATTTAGATATTCATTTATTAGTGTACTTATAGTTTATATATATATATATATATGCTTTGTTTTGGATAGTAGAGGCCTACATTGCGCAGGCGGTACAAAGTAGAGAAGCTCGGTCAACTTCCTCTATCACTAGAAACAATACAGATAAGAATCAATTACATGGACAGACGGTGCCCCAGCTTGGGCTCAGTGTCTGCCTGAGATCATTGAGAGTAAAAAGACAAGATATATATATATATATATATATATATATATATATATACACAATATATATACACATATGCGTCATTGTGTCTTTTGGTGCAAATATGTAATATGATCGATCACGTAAATACGCACACGAACATATACACTTATTACAGGGAGGGAGAGATAGAGAGAGAGAGAGAGAGAGAAATAATAGATACAAATATATGTATATCTGGGTATATGTATATATTAATATATGTATGTATATACGTAAATATATCCTTACATATTATATATATATATGATACATATATATATTAATATATATGTAAATATATATTTACATATATATATATATGTATTTACTAATTATATATATATATATATATATATATATATATATATATATATATATATATATATATATATATATACGTACACACATACGCATTATACCCAAAATGCAATTACGATGACATCTAATCTCCATGCTCATGCATTAGAATGTCTTATTTGATATAAAAGTGGTGTTATATACTTATCAGAGTGTGATATAGAGACATAATTATTTATCAAATATATGTTAGTATTTATTTAGATATTCATTTATTAGTGTACTTATAGTTTATAATATATATATATATATGCTTTGTTTTGGATAGTAGAGGAGCCTACATTGCGGCAGGCGGTACAAAGTAGAGAAGCTCGGTCAAACTTCCTCTATCACTAGAAACAATACAGATAAGAATCAATTACATGGACAGACGGTGCCCCAGCTTGGGCTCAGTGTCTGCCTGAGATCATTGAGAGTAAAAAGACAAGATATATATATATATATATATTATATATATATATATATAGAATATATATATATATATATCTACATAGCTTCTATCACTCTCTTCTATCTTTTCTCTTTTCAAAGTAAATATGTCTCCCACCGTTCACAATTTTCCTCTCGTTCTGGTCTGACGACGTTCCTGGTTTGTTTTCGTTCGGTTTCCTTGTATGTCTCTACTGTCCTGCTTTTGTTCCCAACTTTGACCCTCCATAAATCCAAAATATAGT
>NC_043003.1:4870421-4872598 GCF_006345805.1 Octopus sinensis
TCTTTCTTTTTATTTTAACAAAATATAGCAATCACTCTTTTTTTTATTTGACATTCGCTTTGGCAAATATACATGCGTTAAATGGTAAATGTTGCCAGGTATGTGTATAAATGTGCGACGGCAAAACGCATACGCACATTTCAATATTTGCATCTAGGCGTGTGTGTGTCGCCGTTGATATACATACATATCCCTATCCCTATATTATACATATATATATATATATATATATAATATATATACATATATATATATATATATATATATTATATATATATATATATATTTAAATACAGATGTCTGTGTGTGTATATGTATATATACATATATATATATATTCAAATATATATTCTGTATATATATATAATATATTGTGTGTGTGTGGTGTGTGTGTGTGTGAGTGTGAGTGTGTGTGTATGTATATATGTATATATCTATATGTATATACATGTATGTACTTATGGGTATATGAGAGAGAGTGAGATAGATAGATAGATAGAGATGGAGAGAGAGTGTTTGTGTTAATGTATGTGTGTGTGTAAACATATGTGATGAACATATCGTATACCAAATTCATTTAATCAACAAAATGAGAATTCAAGACAAGCTTTGTCTTCTGCCTTTGACATTTACGGATTGAATTCTTCATTGTCGTCGTCGTCGTCGTCGTCGTCGTCTGTGTAGTTATTGGTGTTGCTGTGTCCCAGATCAACCCGCACTGATCGGTTCTAATATCAAAATAGTTCAACAAGTCACTAGACCCCGCGATTTATAAATTTAGCTCTACATTATCCGGATTAAATTATGTTGTATACGAATATCTCTTATACACAAACACACCAAGACACACACACACACACACACACTCACACACACACACTCACACAGTCACAAACACACACACACAAGCACGCACACACAGACACTCACTCATACATGTATAAGAGAAATAATGATAAACACAAGCTTATAGTAAAGTCTCTTAATGCATTTCCCCATTATGGTTATTTGATATCTCCCAATAGTTATTCCTTGAGCTGAAGTACAACGAATCATCAGGAAACACTTCATTGCATTGTTTGTGTGTGTGTGTGTGTGTGTGTGTGTGTGTGTGTGTGTTTCAGTCATTTGACTGCGGCCATGCTGTAGCACCGCCTTTTAGTCGAGCAAATCGACCCCAGGACTTATTCTTTTGTAAGCCCAGTACTTATTCTATCGGTCTCTTTTGCCGAACCGCTAAGTGACGGGGACGTAAACACACCAGCATCGGTTGTCAAGCAATGCTAGGGGGACAAACACAGACACACAAACATATACACACACACATATATATATACATATATACGACAGGCTTCTTTCAGTTTCATTGTTTGTGTGTGTGTGTGTGATAGTGTATTTTAACTGTCTTGGTGGGACAGTTTCACACCAGGGCCACTGCGCCTGCCGCCGTGATTGTGGAATGAACTTGACACTCATTCGGTTGTAATGATCCATACTCTTTACTCTCTTTTACTCTTTTACTTGTTTCAGTCATTTGACTGCGGCCATGCTGGAGCACCGCCTTTTAGTCGAGCAAATCGACCCCAGGACTTATTCTTTGTAAGCCCAGTACTTATTCTATCGGTTTCTTTTGCCGAACCGCTAAGTGACGGGGATGTAAACACACCAGCACCGGTTGTCAAGCAATGCTAGGGGGACAAACACAGACACACAAACATATACACACACACTTATATATATATATATACGACAGGCTTTTTTCAGTTTCCGTCTACCAAATCCACTCACAAGGCATTGGTCGGCCCGGGGCTATAGCAGAAGACACTTGCTCAAGATGCCACGCAGTGGGACTGAACCCGGAACCATGTGGTTGGTTAGCAAGCTACTTACCACACAGCCACTCCTGCGCCTATACTGTGTCATATTGCTATAGATGTTAGCAATGTAAAAAGAACAACATAACAGAATATTGTGCGATGGAACCTTGAGTATTGCTTGATGAAATGATAGTATGAAAGTCGGTTGGTGCTTTGGTCGACAAAGCGGGAAATTGCTTCAGCAAATGTAAATATAAGGAATATATTAAATGGTAAAAAAAAGAGTTACATTAAAGGATCGGTGTCCTGAAATATCTCTATTTAGATTGTTATAGTTATCATGGTTAGGTCCATACACGA
>NC_043003.1:4877698-4905198 GCF_006345805.1 Octopus sinensis
CATACACACACATATACTTACATAATACGTATGTATAAATACATACATACGTGTGCATGTATGTATGTATAAATGTATCAGTGACGAAACGGTGATGGATGAAAAACTCCGGAATATGAAGTGGTGTCAATTAAATAGAATCATACATGCACACACCCACACTCACGCATATAGAACATACATGCATACATATATATGCGTATATATTATATATATATTATGCGTATATATATGCGTATATATATATATAGTATATATATATTATATATATATATATATAATATTATTATAATAATATATACATATATATTATACATATATATACATATATATTATTATACATATATTTATACATATATATAATTAACATATATATATATTATACATATATATATATACATACATACACACATATATATATATATATACATATATATACATACATAATATATATACATATAGATATATATATACATACATATATAAACATATATATATATACATACATATATAAACATATAATATATATACATACATATATAACATACATATTATACATATATATATATATTACATACATATATATACATTAGATACATACTACATATTATATAACATATATATATATTATATACATATATATAATATATATATATATATATATATATATATATATATGCAATTATATATATGTACACATATCAATCACAGTGTATTTATGATGTTTGTAGCTATCTATATGTAGCATACATATAGAAATACACACACACATATACACACATATAGGTGTATGTGTATGTGTGATGACACCTAGACATAACTACATATTGACACGTAAATCTCTCCACACCCACGAACAGACTCTCGCACACATAAACTCGTACACATATTAGAAAACGGACGCGATGCTAACAATACATAGCAGCATACCCTATTCTACACTCTACAACTTTGTCTGAGATATTGTTATCGCTAACCTCTCAAAATTAACTTAGCCTAACGGGACTGACAAAATTCTCCTAATTCTATTTATATAAATACTGACAATTGTTCACTCTATAGAAATAGTGAACTGAAAGAAACTGCGAAACCGTTTCCTAGTCTCCACTCAAAACCATCCCCCACCCACCACCCCTTTAATATGAGCTGCCAACTCCTTCAAGAAAAATTTAGTCAAACATGCAGCCATTCAAATTTGAAATTGCAATACAAAGTCAATTTCTTGCATAATGTCTCATGTACTCTATATAAAATCTACCACACTTTTCGAAATCACGCGATGCTTTCTACCCTTTGTTGAGTCGGACACCGACATTTTCAAGTTTTGCCAATCTATTTCTTCAATCACGTAAAATATTTTCTTCAAGTTCTAATCCTTAACAGACACTCTTAATTAGTCTCCTGTGGACCACGTAGGGTGTTTTAAATTTTCGCTATTTTAAACATTTCCTTTCCCAATGCAATTTCTTCGAACTCTCAGCAATAGGACAATTCTGTGCATTATGCCCACGATTATAAAAAAATCAATGCCACCACAATTTATCGAAACTATTTCTAAATGTACAAGAATTATGTAATATATGTCGTTTTGCATGAAGTTGCTGAGTGTCTCTTGTACGTCTGAATCTATTTCAGATATTTTATATATGTATGCTTGCCTGTGCTTGTGTATATAAGTATAAGTGTGTTTCTTTTGTGTATATATACATATATATATGCGCTACGTATGGTGCATCTATGCATACAGACTCAGACATAAACACGTACACACACACAAATGTGTGTACTTTTATTTTATATCTGTTCATCGTATTTTTTTATTATTATTATTATTATTATCATTATTTTCATTATTGTCTTCTTCCTATTTAACGCCAGACTTTTCTTGTTCAATATTGATTTTTTTTCTTCTTTTATTTTTGATATTTTCTGATAAATTTTGCCAAGTTTTCATATTCTTACATAATTCTCATTATTTCCAATAATTCATAGAATTTCCTTAATATTATACTCTTTGATCTCTACTGTGTCACCTTCCTTTAAACCACACCTATTCTCTGAATGTATCTTTTCTATCTTCTCTTCCAGCAACATTATTTATTTCTAAACTTTACTACAGTTATTTCTTCTAATACCATATATCTTGTAAATATTCTTAACCATCCCTTCTAAACGCGTGTATCTTTACTCAGTGTTTTCTAGATTTAAACCCTTATCTACAACATCGTCACTGCACATCTAAATGTCATTTTCATCACTTCCCTACGTTATATCGTATTTCGCTGGAATGTAGAATATTTTTTTAACACTAACACATTTTTCATTACATCCTTCTTTCATTAATATCGATAAATGTGTTCTCCCTGATATATAAAACTTGTATATTCACCATAAATGTTGAAATTAATTTAAAGTGCAGTAAAATATTTTTAACATTCAAAACGTGAATTGAAAGTTTACCATTTCCCAGCTTTTAAGTAAAATGTCTTCATTTTAATATAAATACACTTGTTTTTATAGTGTTCTATTACATCTAGTTAAGATATCGCTTTTGAATTTCTTAAATTCAATAAATTAATGGTACTTTAATTCTGCATTCTGTAATTCTGCATTCTGTAATTCTACATTCTGTAATTCTACATTCTGTAATTCTGCATTCTGTAATTCTACATTCTGTAATTCTGCATTCTGTAATTCTACATACTGTAATTCTGCATTCTGTAATTCTGCATTCTGTAATTCTGCATTCTGTAATTCTACATACTGTGTGTATGTAAATTACATACGCACACTATTTATGTGCGTGTTTCTTTGAGTGTTTGCGTTTCTGTGTGTGGAGAGAGAAAGAAAACAAAGTCGGTAGAGTGACATACAGTTGATAGATTCCATTTAATCGGGAGAGAGAGAGAGACAGACAGACAGACATTAACTATTTCCTTTCATATTCATTCCATTTTGAATGGAAAAAGAGGGACCAGAGTTTCAGTTCTATGTAGGTATTTCATTTGTGATTGGAATTTCTCTTTAATTTTTCAAAGACCCAGTCACTAATAACTGAAGTTAAAACTCGTCTTGGTTGAATTCAGTACATTCTTGGTCGACAATATGATGAATAAAAGTTTCTGGTACTTTTTATTCCAATGGTGTTAGTTCTAGAGAATATACACATACATACATGCATACAGTCACACACACACACACACCACACACACACACACACACACACACACACACACACAGAGTCTATTACTCCCCTCCCCACACGCACACACGTATATATATATATATATATATATATATATTTCTCTAAATTTTCTACCCTTATTTTCACAGTGTGTGTGTGGTGAATATATATATATATTGAAGTGGCTACGAACATATATATATATTAATATATTATATACACGCACACACACACACACATATATTTATGTATGTATCTATGTATATATATATATATATATATATACAGACCCATATATATATATATATACACCCATATATATACATATATACATATATGTATATATATTCTTTTACTCTTTTACTTTTCTCTAGTTTCAGTCATTTGACTGCGGCAAGCTGGAGCACCGACTTTAGTAAACCTAATAACTACTCCATCGGGCACATTGCCGATCCGTTAAGTTATGAGGGCATAAACACACGTCTTTGCCACAATATACGCAGTGAAGCTTTACAATAGCGTCGTATTTGTATCGGCTGCTATTCCCAGTAAATATTGGTGTGTGTCTTTTAGCCAACAATATATGTATAGACAGCTGCAAAAACCTTGACTTTATATACAATACTTTTGTGGAGAGAATCAGGCATCTGCTAGTCTGGTCTTGATCCTTTGTTGGGATCTCATTACCGACTGATTACCTTCTTTTGATATCCTGTGAGATGCAACATTTAAATTCTTACTAATTAGTTTGATAATCTGCATCCAGTGAAACGTCCACAAAACTCAGAGAATTGTTATACTAAATATTCGGCTCTACACCCGCTATTGAGTCTTCCCTTCCGCCAAAATTTCTGTATTTTATGGATTTAAGACCATTCATGTACATACAAGTATTTAAATATATGTATACATATATAGGTACACGTGCACGCTTAATACACACGCACATACATATACATGTATTTATACTACCACACTGTAATTGTGTGAAAATGTGAGCAGGCTTGTGAGATGAGAAGAGATTAAATTAGGAATCTATTTGATCTGGTTGTACTAGATTTTCTCCTTGTTCTATTTGAATCTGTCGATCGCTGCCTGGATTAAATACTAATGCACTCAATCAGTTGCGAAATCAATTTTTTCATCATCGCACATGTCTGTGTGTCTGTGTGTATACGCGCGTGTGTAGATGTCATTGTGTATGTATATGTGTTCGACTATGTGCCTTCTCACCTAAACAATATTGAAAGGACGGTGTTGGGATCCATAATTTACGTTTGACATTTGTTTCACTGTCATATACGCCATTTTATTAATCGCGCTGATAAAATTATTGTCGCCATTTTGTCAGACATTTTCCTGGCTGTAAAACTAACGAACTAAATGTAAAACCGATCGAATAATCTAGCGTTAAAATCCATCTACTTTTGTCTTTCCATCTCTCCATATATTTATTCATTTATTTATTTTTTCGTCACCATTGTATCATAACCACTCCCTATCTTTCTCTTTCCCTCTTTGTATATCTGTCTCTTTCTATCTATCTATCTTTATGTCTGTCTGTCTGTCTATTTATCTATATATCTATCTTTATGTCCTCTGTCTATTTATCTATCTATCTATCTTTATGTCTATCTATCTAACTAACTATATATAGAGAGAGAAGTAGCTAGATATGTATATATATATATATATATATATATATATATATATATATACAGTAGGTTAAAACCTACGTCACTAAGTACATGGTGTATTATATTAAAACGAAGCGAAGCAGAATTTATTTAACGAGATACCTCATATAACATCACATAACGAGACTCTAGGACAACTAGGAATGCGCTTACCACCAGTTGCATAGTGGTTTCACCCGCGTCGTATCGATGTAAGTTCGGTCGAAAACGATCGTCGTGAGCAATAAATTTTGTTGTTGAGTATTTCATTATCCGTCTCGATTATTTGTTTTATATATATATATATATATATATATATATATATATATACACATATACCAGCGTGTGTGTATCTGTGCTTACAACCGAATACGTTTTTGCACCTCTGTAATTTTCCGGTGTCTGCTTTGCTCTTCTCACTGTAGACCATATCTCAAATTATTACTAGGTTCCGCAAGAGATTTAACCGTTATAGAGCACAGTTTCAACTGTAAATAAACTTATCTCAGTAGATCATTCCAGACTTTGTGTGACTTGAGTGAAATTTCTGCTAAACGCTAAAATTTCATTGACAAATTTGCTGCAGGATTTCATTCATAAGATGAGTAACTAAAGAAACACCTAACACGCGGCAGTGACAGATAGAAACCCCATACTTGTTCCAATGTCTGGGGCAGTCATTACCAAAGAATGAATATATTGATAAGATACAACATCGGATAATATTTGCTAGCGCAACATTTGTATGTTTAAGACAGACGATATGCAAAGTTCAGGTGTTTAAGACATTTGCTGAAGTTATTTAATCCTAAAGTACACGATTCTCGAATGATCGCCAATTCATTAATCTGGAGACATTCCAATTGTGATGTGTGTGGAAAACCACGCAGAAACAGCTGTAGAAGAGACAGAGGAGTGTCAATTTAATTCACGAAACTAATATCTGTTGAACTAAAACGAAGTTTACCTATCACAAGTTTCAACAGATAAGCAATGCCGGAATGATGTTGGGCCATTTTCTGCATCCAAATGACTGCTTTAATTGCAGCTAAAGCAAAGAAAATACGAAGTGATGCAAAAGTAGTTTAAAAAAATAGAGTCAATGTGAAAGACGAGCAAACGCGCGTGCGAGTGCACGCACGAGGGCAAAGTGAGAGAGAGGGAGAGAGGAAGAGAAAGAGACAGAGTATTTATGTATATATGTACATACGCATGTGTATATGTATGCATGTATGCAACTACCTACCTATGTATGTGTGCATGTGTATACATGTCAGTGAATATGCTCCCCCAGCGTATAATTTGGTCTTGATGACTAAGACAATCTAAGTAGAATAAACACAGATAACAAACACACACAAATATATAGATGTATATCTATCCATAAGCACATATAGACATATGTGTACGTTTCTATGTATTTATTATGTATGTATGTATATATGTTTGTATATATATATATATATATATATGCACATACATATATATACATGCATCCATACATATACATACATACATCTCTCTCTCTCTCTCTCTCTATATATATATATATAATATCCGTCCATCAATGTTGTATATGTGGATATCTATGCTCGTATATCTAAAAAGTTCGTGTATATGTGTGTGCGTACCTATTGTGTACAAATATGTGTATGTATAGAAGAATGTATGCATATATAATTTTTCAATGATGTTAATAACTACAACAACTACAACAACAATAATAACATATCTATACATGTATGTATATCCATTGTTGTGCAAAATCTTTAAGACGATATAATAATCAGATCTATTGTTCCTGTATACATAGAATGGTAAGAAGTTATCACCATTCCATGCATCTGTCGTAGTTCTTGTATCCGTATAATTAAATTAGCAGACATTTGCAGACAGCCAGTAACGTTTTCACACGCCGCGCTCTCTGATTTCGTTCCGTGTCACCTTATCGGTCATAGAACCGCTTCTTTCTGCTCATTTAATGCTGTTAGGCAGGACTTAGCGTGTGTTGCAAGAATCTGCTCTGGGGAGCCGACACCTCTCGTACTGTATCAGGGTTTTTGATAATTGACTGGGGTATCTTTAATGCCACAAACTGCAAAATGCTGCTCTTTTGATTGATTACTGTTCATATTCAGTTCACTTATATTGATAAAGAAGAGAGGAACAAGTGGTCAAGGAAGCCTATCAATTATCGATCAGGTTAATATAAATAGCAGCCAAGTGTCCTTCAAAATAAAGACATACATTGCATAATATAGTCCCAGGTATACTATGTTTGTCTGAGATATACTAAATCGTATCTTGAGGTAGTATAGCTGACGGAGAGAAAAAAAAACCACAAACAGAAGAGGGAAACCTCCCTCAAATTCTAGGGTAATGCATTCAATGTCGAACCATACATTACTTAAAGCAGTGGTTTTGAACCTTAGGGTTCCACCAGTACAGTTCAGGAGTTCCGCAAGAAGTTACAAAAATGCTAAAATCGACAGTAATTTTTAATTCTCCTGTGCAGATATGTGTGCATAAAACTATTAGATTATTGCACAGGGGTTCTTGGGGTTCCGCTCCTGCAAAAAGGTTGAAAAGCACTGACTTATAATATTAGTGCACTCTTGTCTGACAAAAGATGAGATGGTTATACTTGGAACCCCTTTGATCAAAACTGTGTGGGATCAAAACTAGCGTAAGTCATACAGACACATCAATGATGATGAGTAAATATGTAGATTAAAATAGTTTTCAGTTATGATCCGATTTCTTGAATTTTATGGAATTAATTTGAGTATTGAGGATAACGATCCCTTTGTGTGGAATATTTTAGGAGAATTTCATTTTGTCCGTCTCCACGTTCTGAGTTCAAATTCCGCCGTGGTCGTCTTTGCTTTTCATCCTATCGGGGTCTATAAAATAAGTAACGGCTCAGCACTACTGTTGATGTAATCGGCTTACATCCACCCTCGAAAATGCTGACCTTGTGTCCAATTTTGAAACTTAGATTCAACTGATTTCTTGCAGTTTATGGAAACAGTGTGGGCTCAATGCAGCCGCACATCCCGGATATGAGCGCTGAAGAAAGAAAGAATTAAACCGGCACTACTCTGATACTCATTTAGAGGGGCATCGTAATATCACCAACTTAACCCGCCGCCCGTCCGGTTCAGAAATTGAGTTCACGTCACTATGAAGGTGTCTGAGTGAATTTTTCTTCCTTGATATGAGTATAGAAAGCGCGCAAAGGGTCGTGGATTCTGACCTTTTTTTTTTACTAAAATAAGGAAAATAGAAGAAAATTCAATCACTGATTTCGTTAGAATTTCATCACCATCGAAGATGGTATTGTCTTCTTATACGAGAGATCTTATACGAGAGATCATCGAAGAAAAACAAAAACTCTTGCTCACGCTATAAAATCCATAACACGGGAGGTGATTACCACATAATCCTTTCCAAAGGTAAATGATGCCTTTTACGAAATAGAATGTTATTTATTTGTGGAAAAACTCTAGGATGTCGAAGTTCAAGAATTTGCTTGTGTCTGTAATATTGGAGTAATATTTGTAGAATATGAGAGTTTGGCAAGCTGTATGTTTGACATTGATGGTTCTTATGTCTGCAATAAGTATTTCTGTAACAACCTGATGGTTGTAGCCACTGCAGGAGCTGTTTTGCGATAGTTAATCCTTATGTACGGTTTACGATGCTATAGACTATACCTCCGTTTCGAAACCATTGCTAACGCATTTGTTATTTTATAATTTATCTCAGGAGTTCTGGTTCCTACATTTACCAAGCTTAAAGTATGGAATTTCGTCCTCACTCCCGGATTTAATGTTTAAAGTCTCTTGTGACAATTCCCAGTTATAAATATAACAGAGACGAAGTCTACAATCAGCCACGTGATCAAAGAAGGCGTATACTACTATTACTACTATTCGCCAATGTTTACAATTCATTCACTTCACCTGGTGACTCTTCCTGTGAATCCTCAGGCCACCAAAAGCAATATGGACATGGCCATGATATATTGAATCATCACCAGAATTAGGTGGGAGAT
This sequence comes from Octopus sinensis, assembly GCF_006345805.1. NCBI lineage: Eukaryota > Metazoa > Mollusca > Cephalopoda > Octopoda > Octopodidae > Octopus > Octopus sinensis. The sequence continues at coordinate 4,886,616 of NC_043003.1, forward strand.
CTGGATGGAGACAATATTGGCTGCGAGAAGACAGTTGTTCTGTTGGTTTGTTCATGTCACATGTAACCCAATACAACCTGTTGCGTGGTCGGGTCATCAGCTACAAAACTGGTAACTCCACCAAGCTTGCTTGGTGAGGAGGGTCATTGTTGGACTACATACGGGACGAAAAATAAGATCCGTCAAAAAGCAGAGGAACTCAAGAGTAGTCAATGGCCATCCGACAATATATATTGTTTATCTATCTATCTATCTATCTATCTATCTATCTATCTATCTATCTATCTATCTATCTATCTATAAAAACCTGCTCCTTTATCCAGCAGGGTGTTATCATTAGAAAGCTAAAGCTATGCATTGTGAACAGTGATGTATATATTTCTTTACTACCCACAAGGGGCTAAACATAGAGGGGACAAACAAGGACAGACAAAGGGATTAAGTCGATTACATCGACTCAGTGCGAAACTGGTACTTTATTTATCGAGAGGATGAAAGGCGAAGTCGACCTCGGCGGAATTTGAACTCAGAACGTAACGGCAGACGAAATACGGCTACACATTTCGCCCGGCGTGCTAACGTTTCTGCCAGCTCACCGAACAACATCGGACAGTCTGGTCGATCACGCGATATATATGCATATACACACATCTCTCTCCCCCCCTCTCTCTAATATATATATATACATGCGAACGCGCGTGCACAAGCGGATATTTAAGTATGACCGCTGTCATTATTAGTAAATTGTGTATATTTAGTGTAATATATTTCTTGTCTTTTAGATGAACCGGAAATTGTTGAGCATCGCAGAATCTTGATATTTCCTTCCTCTATAAATCTAAAGTTTTGTGCCGATGTCAAAAATTACCATATAAACCGATATTATTGTAGTATGTCTACATTTAATGTTTATATAAAGGGTACCCTTTAGATACACGATATGGTAACGTTCCAGGTTGGAAACGGGTGAACAGTTCTGAAGATTCGCGAATAATACAGCAAGATCTGTTTTCAAAAATATCGGTTTTTAGCCGGAACCAGCAGGACTGTTGTCAAAGAAGTATACAGATATCTGAATAAAGGAATGGTTTAACAAATGGTATCGTATGACTCCGTGAAATATTCCTTCAGTTGAATGGAGAAGAATTAAGAGTGAAACTCGATGACAACAGCTACAATAAATATGGTAAATTCTATTGAAGAAACCAAAGAGAAATTGGAATCAAAGAGAAAACAGAAATTCGGTCTTTGTACATTTATACGTTATCATTTCTATGCGTGTTTGCATGTGTGTGTGTATCTATGAATCTATACACGCACATGGACTATATGACTATATGAATATATATGTGAGTACAGATATATATATATATATATATATATATATATGTGTGTATGTGTGTGTGTGTGTGTGTGTGTGTACGTATCTCTTTCTTTATTTTATATATATATATATATATATATATGTGTGTGTGTGTGTCTGTGTGCATTTTTGTACAAATATATATAAATATAAGGAGAATGAGAGAGAGAAATAAAGAGAGAAGAGGAGAGAGATAAAAAGAGAGAGAGTTAAGTCTAACAATTGATCTGCTGATGTATGCCTATATAGATAATAGACACAGAGACATACACGGCCAAACATACGCACACTGTCACACCCACACACACACACACACATACATACACTGAAATATATAGCTTACATAATGACTTGAAGTAAACTTAATACACGTGTTTGTCAGAAACACATTTTTAACATAAGGGTGAAAGCAAGCAGACGGTCAGATCCCTTCCTTCTATGTAGATGGACACAAAAGTATGGACCAATGTGACGAGGGATCACCAGGTTACTATGATTAACAAAGGTAGACGGCTTCTTTGTATATGCTCCGACTGTCTACATCTTGCGTTCTAATCTTGTCGAGATTAACATTAACAGAAAAAAATTCAGACTTTTTCATTTTTTTCCCATGTTTTTCCAGTCTGAGTTCAAATCTTACCATGCTCACCGTTTAACAACACATTCAGTTATGTCTGATATATATATATATATATCTATATATATCTATATATATATATATATATATATATATATATATATGTATACATATATGTATATATACATATATATATATATGTATATACATCCACATATATGTAGATATATAATATTTATATACCACAGATATGTATATAGATATATATTATATACACATACATATATGTATATAGATATATATTTATATACACATACATATATGTATGTACATATATCTATATCTATATCTATCTATCTATCTATCTTCTATCTATCTATCTATCTATCTATATATATATATATATATATATATATATATAATATATATACAAAGTATAGGGTTAATTCAAAGGTGATCTAAGCGATTAGGTGCGCTAGGTAAGTGTTGTAACGGATTACTGGGGCTCCAAGGCAGTTACGGATCCATTGCAGATTCCCGATGCAGCGGATGTAAAACAGGAGAGCAAACATTAAGGTAAGGGAAACATCTCAAGTCGTATACAATATTATTATGGGAAGATTTCAGCTGTTTCTGGGACATCCCCGAATATCAAATATTCTGTCATCAGAGACAAATGAAAATAAAAAAGGGGAAAAATGAGAATTGTATATATTAATAAGATGACGACATAGAGGAAAGGAGTAAAAGAATAAGGAGATGAAAAGAACGAAGAAAAAAGAAGCATAAAATTTCATAGTTCAACTTTCCGAAGTTATAGAAACCAGAGCATGAGTCTCTATGTACAATGCTGATTAGATCCATGAGCGTAGGTCTTATTAGGGGGAAATCCTGCGTAGAGCCATGTGGGTTAAAATCCTGATACAGGAGACATCCCAAGAAAAAAGACGCGAGCACATCAACGTTCAATAACAGAATGGTGTGTCCTATTGTAGTTTAGAGCTCACTATACGACAAGGACACACAGATAGAAATAATTTATTAATCCTAATTACTGCACATATTGACAATTTGAATTTCTAAATTAACAATGTGAAGCTTTACACGGTTTTAGAATAAATATTAACATTTAGTTGTATGGAGACATTTTCCGATTTTCTGAAGTCACTGTGCCATTGTCTCTGTAAAGTCTAAGTAGTAGGGTTTATTAGAGAGGATAATATTCAGCTGAATATACTTGGGTATGGTGGTCACGGTTGGAAGTCTGTTGCTTCTAAGTATGCTCAATTAGGTTTGAATTTGTTTATGAATAATAAGCACCGGTGGTCTTAGGTTTGCAAATGTCTGACCATTCTTGGTTCATTGTATTTCTATAAGTGATTGTGACAAAGAGGCGTCTGTAACACAATGTCACGTGGATAATTAACCAAATTGTAATCACAAGATTTCGGTCAAAATAATGCCTTGGTAGAAGACACTTGACGTGAAGTGCGATATAAACGGCGTCTAAGTGTTTATTAATTGAATTTCTGAACAAAACAGCCATGTCCGTACTCAGTCTTGAAACTAAGATTCCGTTTAGACATTCTATAGAATTTTTCGTTTAATGGAGCCGTCAACAGAAGTATGTGGCGACGAGACATATTCACAAGTCTACGTTAAATTATAAGTGTTTTTTGTAACAGAATATTAGTTACCTTGCACGACCAGACATCGTTTTTGTTGTCGTACCGTCTCATTGCTGTGTTTGTTTTAGTTTCTAGTTTTCTCTCTCTTTTTACTGTGATATCGATTCGCTTCAATGCCTTCCTCTTCACATTTTATTCAACTAATTAAAACACGTTGAAAATTAGTGTGATATTGTGAATTTAGTTAATTTTCTTTGTTTATAACTAAAATCTTTTTTTTTTCCATTGAACTACTGTTTTCAACTCGGATAAACAATTTTCACTGGAGTTAAAATATTTTGTTTCATTGCTTAAATTCATTTTAATTTCATTGTTTAGTTTTGTCACAAGTGTAAATCTTGTAGACATTTTGTTTACGACGTTTTAAAATTGTTTTCATTATTTCTCAAATTGTCCTCCATTGCAATTTAGTGTAATATAAGTGCTTATTTTACACTTTTTACCCTTTCTACCACCACAGCCGCCACCATCAACACCACCACAATCAGAACTTGCGCCACCACCACTAACATCACCACCGTTACCTTCACCAACACTAACATTACCATCAAGCAACCACCACCACCACCATTTGTATTACTACCACCAGCATCACCACCGCCACCACAACTAACGTCACTAACATTCACGTCGGTGACACCAACACTACCATTGCCACCACCATCACCATCTTTATAGCCAACACAAACAGTACCCCCACCCCATCACCTCTACCACCATCACCGCTGCCACTACCACCATCGCCACCTCCACCATTACCATCTCGTGCTAAAGAGTCTTTAAGTAGTAATTCTTTCTGCGACAATGGCAGCCAGATACGCCGCCATCCGTCAAATCGTGTATCTCTTCATCTTTAAACCATGAAACTCACAGAGCATAAAATGTGGTGATGTTTCGCTCGGAAAAATTGAGACGGCCACAATTGGAACGCTTTGTGACGAAAGATCTGAGAATCGACACTGACAACATCGACGACAAAGAAGACAATGCCGCTACAACAACAGCAACAAAAATAACAACAAAAGCAACAACGTCAACCATGACAGCAACAACACCGACAACAACAACGGCAATAACAATAACAAACAACTAAAACAACACACATCCATTTTACACCCTCTCCATCACCAACCGAAACACCCCCCAACGCCACCACTCCCATGACGAGTCTTTACTAATTGTTAGTCTTTCTCTTCACGGTTTAATTATTTATAAATGTTGTTTGTTAATTGCTGAAACACTCGTAATCTGTTGCCACTTGTTTAATTCCACTCAAAGAAATCTGAAGAGTTAAAGATTGAGGAATATAACTTAAGTGAAGTCGGTTCTTGACTTACGGAAAGTGGAACCGCCAGTTGATATAGCAAGTGTGGGAGATGCAGGAAGAAGGGCGCTCGAAACAAAACCTTGGCCTCTTGCATGGCGTATTTTCATTTACCCTTAAATCATCTTTACAACTCTTTAATTCTTTAAGTAGTTGCAGCTCGAGAATTGCGACCATAATGGGGAACCAGTGAGAGCTTTGTTACACCTTCTCTACTTGAAATCTCTCATATGTGACATTTGGTGAATGAGGCAGTGTGATGCTGCTGCCCTCATCTGCGCTTCCTGTCATGAGTTAGACTCATCTGGAAATCTCAACGCCTACATCCATCCCATTTCAGGGAGCAGATTGAAGAGCCGTGGGTCTCTGAAGCTCAAGCTGCTGCAGAATCTGGTCCTGTAACTTGATGGGGATGTTGAGATCTTTAGCACTATACAGTGGTGCCCCGTTCTGCTCTTTGTATAACTTTCAATGCCAAAGTTTGGTACAAGTTCTTCCAGGATTTTCGAGACGCATATCGATGCATATTGACTCATCGATTAATGAGGTTTAATGAAGGGAACTCTACATGTTCGTTCGACATGCTAGAATTAATAGCAAAATATCCTCAAATGATATTCTGCTGTCTTAAAGAAGTATGTAATGATAGATTGGATACGGTTACCCTAGATGCATTGCATCTGGGAGGATGATGGAATAGGCGTCGCTGAAACGAATTTCAGATGAAATCGCTTTCATTTACGCAGATGCGACGCTAAGCAATGGCTACGACATTTGTCATAAATACGAATGCAGACGCAAACCACCAAAATTCTCCCCACTTTTCAATGTTGCTTTTGGTTTTATATAAAGGTTTCTACATCTCCATTACAATAACCCGCTCGACATTCCTCTTTAAAAGACGGAAATAGATAGGAGAGAATTGTATACTGCTGATGTTTGGGGAGGAAGGATCGGATCACTTCGATAGTGGGAGTCTAGGAGTGAGTAGACACAGTGACTGAGTGACAGGAGAGGATATTTTTGAATAAGAAGTCTTTTATTGAACCTGGAAAGATGACAGGCAGCTTTGAAGAATGAGGAAATTCATAGTAGCAGTAGAAATGGTATGGAGAGGAGGCATCGTTGTGAGTGATGTCATGTCAATCAGACGAGTTCTCTATTTTTATTTTTTATTTTTTATTTGTTTCAGTCAATTGACTGCGGTCATGCTGGAGCACCGCCTTTAGTCGAGCAAATCGACCCCGGGACTTATTCTTTGTAAGCCCAGTACCTATTCTATCGGTCTCTTTTTGCCGAACCGCTAAGTGACGGGGACGTAAACACACCACTATCGGTTGTCAAGCAATGCTAGGGGGATAGACACAGACACACGAACACACACGCACACACACATATATATATACATATATACGACAGGCTTCTTTCAGTTTCCGTCTACCAAATCCACTCACAAGGCATTGGTCGGCCCGGGGCTATAGCAGAAGACACTTGCCCAAGATGCCACGCAGTGGGACTGAACCCGGAACCATGTGGTTGGTTAGCAAGCTACTTACCACACAGCCACTCCTGCGCCTAACTGGATATTGTTAAGACATTTGTGTGTATGTGTGTGTAAAAACAGTACAGTCTCTGATGTTGAAGCAGTAATCTACTGCTTATCAATTATGTATATAGTAACGACAGCAATGTCCTTGATGAGGAAGCGATGCTCTCTGGTGGCTTTCAGAGACACTAGTTGTTTATATTGTAGTATTTTGAAACTGTAAATGGAAGGTCAGTCTTTGTGAATTACTTCATTTTGAGATGCTCACGAAATGTGAGACTTGTCATTTGTAGTAACAAAGAGGAATCTGTCGAACGAGCTACCAAAATTCTTCACAAACTAATTAGCTGTACACGGTTCCTACGAAATGTCGGATTTTATATTATAGGATATGATATAAAGGATGTTTGACAGCCATTACAAGCAGGTAAAACAACAATGTAGAGTTTCCCACCTGTCTAAAGATTATATTTTTAATTACAAACGTAAACTTTAAATGTACCAGTGGCTACTATGAGTTATAAAAACGATGAGATGTCTGTGAGGCCAGCATATCGCCAATTTTGACCCAGAAGCTACAGGACGGACATGGAGTGATCTCGTAGATGAAGGACTCAAACGCCACATAAATGCATTGATATCCGATACTCACTAATTAACATGTCGTTGACTGTTTATATAGATAACTGTTATTCTAGTCAAATAATACAGGTGATCGCGAGTGGTTTTGGTTGAATGAATGAGAAATCCTCCCAATATTTCAGTCAAAGAAGTAGATAAAAAGCCGACTTTCTATCCTATGGAACATCTGATATTTACTGCATTGGATGTTGGTGGATATTTGCGATTGCTACATTAAAAATAAGAAATGGTGTTTAAATCGCCCGACTTGTAATGGCCGCTGCTATTATAATCCTTTCCTCCAGACTAAATCACCAAAAGAAACTTCTCTCGCTATGTTGATGTTCCAAATATTCTCAAGTAACAAGGAAGTGCAACACTTATTAGGCGAGCAATGTAATTTAGAGCAGCCATTATTTCTTAAGTATTATGGGAGACAACGCGAGAGAGAGGCGAGAGACAGCGACTGAGAACTGGTCTCGAGTTATCTAAACTCATTCAGAAGTCGCCGAAGAAGTTGTTGCTGCAGTTGTTTATTTAACAGATATAAGACAAGAATGCATCAACAATTTACCTGGAAACACCTCCGTTATTCAAATGCTGACGCTGCTGAAACGAGCGGTTGATATCCCTAATATTATAAGGAGACTGCTGCACGCACAAACATGCAAATTTGCACATGGATGCTTGCATTCATATGTGGATACACGTATTAACACACACACACACACACACATATAAAGACAAAAAGCGTTGAAGAGAATAAGTTTTGTCATGTGAGAGAAGAGAGTTAACCAAGGAAGAAGCTTTTGTATTTCACTTAGAAACACGACTCTTGTTTCTCGTTCGATACAAAACGATGAAAAGGTGAAAAGACACGAACAATTACCGAGACATAAAGAAACGAAATCCGGCGAATAGTAATTACTATAAGCTGTTAGTTAACCTAAATTTAACTAACGGTCAAACATCATTTATTTAAAATATTATAGCGATACTAAGAAATCTGACAGAAATCCACACACACACACACACAGACACACACACACATAGACACACATACACACACACATGCACAAGAAGATATAAAGACAACATGTAGTTTGAACAATTACAATTATCAATGAAAAACAGTAATCAGTGGGTCATTCATGTGCAGTTACAGTGTTTTTAAAGGTTCCTGTCTACTTTTCCGCCATTCATACACAGACATAGGCACGCACACGCACACATGCACAGGTATATGTGTGTGTGTGTGTGTATGTGTGTGTGTGTGCAGAGAGAGAGACTGAGAGACAGAAAAAGCGAGAGAAAGAGAGATACATATTCATACACACACATATACATACTATATATGTATATATGCATGCATACATATGTATATATGTATATGCATACATACATATGTATATGCATACATGCATATATATATATAATATTGCATTTATATATATATTCATATATATGCATATATGCATATATATATATATATATATATATATATATATATATATATAGCGATATATATAGCATATATATAATATATATATATATAATGCATATATATATATATGTGTGTGTGTGTGAACATAAACGAATGCATACATGCCGCACATAGAGACGTTCACACACATGCACAAACCGTATGCACCAAAGCATAGACACATCTGCAGACAGAAACTACACCCCACGCTACAAAGAACGCCTCCCAGCCCACCTCGCTACACATAAAGATTGCATGATTTGACATGGTGAAGTTAAAACTCATTTAAAAGGAAATAATCCAAATCCTGTTTTATCCTGTAAAGCATTCACTTGTGTAGTTTTATCATATTTAACAATCGTAAATCTATTGGCAACCATTTTATGTATGCCAGCTCAGAAATGGACAAAATTTTAACTTTTTCCCTAGATATGTGACGCCTGGAAAATAGACAACGCAACCAATTCTTATCTCTCCGTCTCTATGTGCTCTTCTCTCTCACCTACACATTTCCAACCTATTCACATTCTTCAGATTCTTGTACAGTTTACTTTTCATTCTTTCTTTGCCAATCATTCCTAAATATTTTGGTTGATTTTTCAATGTTTTACGCTGTGTTTTTCTATGTCTGTAGGATCATAATCTATGTACACACACGTGCATGCGCATGCAAACGGACGTAAACATGTACTTGCATAAAAAATGAATATGTATATATATATATATATATATATATATATATACACAAATATAAACATTTACGTATATTCTATACATATATATATATATATATATATACATACAGACATCCAAATGATATAACTAAACTCACATATGAATACACATGCCAATCTAGAGACGTAAACTATAGAGACATGTTTGCATAAATGCATATATATGTATATGTGTGTGTGTATATATACTTATATATAGATGTATGTATATATATATACATATGCATATACACACAGATATAATATATATATATATATATATATACTATATTATATATATAACATATATATATATTGCATATATACATATGCATAATGTATATACACACACAGATATAATATATACATATTGTAGGTTTGCATTTATACATAAAATGCAAATTTAAAGGATAGTAAACAAAACACGAATATATCAAAGTACATTAAAACTGGTATTCGTTCAGTGTTTGATGACAATAGTGCCCGAATGGCCTTAACGCTTCGGACGATGGTCCTTCATCTGACAGAATGTGAATGAGTGAGAAAATTAAAAAAATATAAATGGGGCAGAAAACCAAGTGTATTCCATAAGAAGGACGAATCCTGAAATAATAGGACATTCGTAAGTATAGACGATGCTCCAGTTGCTGGCATTTGCTTTTTGGCTCCTTTCAGTTGAAGAACTCCAATCTTTTACGTAAATTATTATATTAAATTCTCTTCAAGCAATAAATTAATGTCGTCTTATAAGTCCAGAAAATCTTCTTCGATTTATGGATTCTTGGCTGGGTTTATTACCCGGATTCACTGACTACTCTTACACACACACACACATATATATATATATATACCACAACGACCTCGAACCCACAAGTGTGAACAAGAGAGACAGAGCAAGGCAGAAACAAGGAAAATGCCACTTATATTTGAACACTATACAAATATTCCTTTAAAAAAACCTTTCTTTTAATTTTTCTAAATTTAATTATTTAATCGTTACAGTTGAAAAGGTCTCAAAATGACTGAAACCGGTACTGAAATGTTCTTTATAAATTATTTTAGCATTTTCTATTTTTGACTTTTTTTTCAATATATATATTATATATAATAATATAATATATAATATACTCTCTCTCTCTCTCTCTCTCTCTCGCACATACACACACAGAGACAGAAAAAACACACACACACGTGTATAAACATACGGGCATATACACGTGCAACACACATACCCGCTCATTTAATTATTCATAAATATGCGCATACGCAAAGATATGTATTTAGACACATAGAAACAGAGAGAACTATGTGTCTGCTTGTTTACATATGTATGTAGGCTCTCCTCTGTTTTAATTACTTAAATTAAAGGAGCTGATTTTCAGAAAAATTACAATTCTCCATCGTTGGAATGTAGATAAAAACTATGCCACATTTTAAACTCGTTGATTTCTTCTCCGGAAAAACCAACCTTAATCCAGATGGTCACAGTGCAGCAAGTATTATTGGTATAATTGTAAATTTATAATCTGGATAGAGGAACTAGAGGTTTCGTAACCCTTGTCCATAGTTTTGCTTTATCTTCTTTCATTTTCAAAGAGATATTCACATCAGCAGGATAACCGACCATGCACATATGCAGGTATGTAAGTATATATGTCATTATTCAGTTTATTTCAAGATTTCTTACCAATAGAGAAAGAACCGGTTTCTAACCTAGATCCAAGGCTCCTTCTTTGGAATTTCAGCATCAACAACAGGGTGTTTTTGTATGCATGTATATATGTATGTATGTATGTATGTATGTATGTGTATGTATGTGTATGTATGTATAGATTTGTATGTTTTATGTATGTCTTCTCATGCATATAGTTATATATCTAGACATGCTAATACATATTAAAATGATAAACTTCTGTAAATTTTCTTCATTAAGTCGTGGAATTCATTAGTGGAATTGGTGTCTATTCTGAGAATATTCCAAGAAGGCAGCTGCAATAAACTGCCATTCATGAGAGAGAGTAAAATAGCTATCGCTGATATTTTGAAGAGTATTCGGAGGAAATATCATAGGATTGGTGTTATTCCTAGTAGCAAAAGAGTGACTTGAAGCATCGGGACGTATCGAACGCAAAAGAGAGGAAGACTACAAAGCAAAAACGTATATAATGAATTTGGAGAAGAATATGATTCTGTGTGTCAAGAAACATTTTTACTCTTGTGAATGGCAACGACCGGAATCGCATGGAAGACAAGCGATTCGTTAAAAGGAAACAAAGTCGAATGTTTTGGTGACCAGGGTAAACATATGGAATCGGGTTGAAACAAATACTCAACGGAGAGACGTCGATGAAATATACTGTTATATAACCTCAAGCGTTGATCAGACTTATAGAAATAGTATATGTGATTCCACTTTCAGTCAATTCAGGTCCTTAATCAAACATTTGTTTCAGATCTTTTTATTCTTTTCTAGTTTCAATGACAACTTTTCGTTTTGTTGACTACAAGTATGTCTTTCATACTAAATGACTCTTGTAGTCATACACTTAGTGATATGGTAATAATCAAATTAAGCGAATTTGAAATTTACACAACTGACATTTTATCATTTAAACGCAGAGCAGCATTTATGTATGTGGGCAGAATATTTGAAAAATTATACATAATTCCCGTGATCCTCTACTTTCAATTTTACTCGAATCCACAAATAATTATAACTTGAAGTCTGTCAATTTAAAAAGCGGAATCCCATATTTTAACGCAGTTTGATAAGTGCAATGCGAAAAAAGTTTTGGCCCTTCAGTCACCATATAATTTCTGCCGTTTAATATTATGTGTGTGTGTGTGTATATATATATATATATATATATATATATACACATACACACATATATATGCATATATACATATATATGTGTGTATATATGTGTATATATATATATTCATATATATACATTTATATATATATACTTGTATATATATATGTACATATATATATATACATGTATGTATGTATGTATATATATAGTCTTATATATATACATGTATGTGTGTGTATATAATATATAAATATATATATATATATATATATATACATGTATATGTATATATACATGTATGTATGTATATATATATATATATATGTATGTATATTAGGTTATAAACATGCACACATCTCACACTAACACACATAATGTATATGTATGCGTGCGTGTAAATATGTGCTTCAACCGAAATATAACCTTGTTTCATTGCTATTTCCTGTTTCCATTTGATTTCAGTTTTTTTTTTAATATTAAGCATAACATTGAGAGAGAAACGCACTCGGATACACACACCACACACACTACGTACACGCTAGCACACAACACTAACGTATACACTTACATGCATACGCACATATATGTACGTTTATGTTTGTAAGTATACGCATGGCACACACATACGCACACATATATGCACAGTATGTGTTGTGTATATGTGTGTGTTTGTGTTTATATGTATATGTCTGTGGCTTTATATTCATATATATATATATATATATATTGTTATATTTCGGAATGGTCATTTTGCCAGTTTAGCCAATAAAAACACACGCACTATATATTTGGTGTTATTTTGCTTCAGTGATATTTATTTTTTACATTAATCTTAATCTTATTTCGGCCAAAGTTCTTTCGTCACACTCCTGACGGTTAGTAAGGAGAGACACAAGTAAGTGAGAAGAAAACAAAGGACCACTGATGCGGTCGCAGGAGTGTGACGAAAGAACTTGGCCGAAATAAGATTAAGATTAATGTAAAAAATAAATATCACTGAAGCAAAAATAACACCAAATATATAGTGCGTGTGTTTTTATTGGCTAAATGGCAATATGACCATTCCGAAATATAACAATATCTGTTTCAACACACGAATTCACATAAAAAATCTTGCACAACAAATATTTAAACGTATATATATTATATATATATATATATACGTGTATATCATATATACACACACGCACACATAACTCTCTCTCATTCTCTCTATCTCTCTACATATATGTATACATACATACATACACACACTTACATATGTTTGTATGTATATGCATGTATGTATATATGTAGTTTGTATGTATGTGTATGTGTGTGTATGTATGTGTTGTGCGTGTGTGAGTATATGTATATATGTGTATGTATGTATGTGTGTATGTGTGTGAGTATGTACGTGCTTGTGCGTATGTATGTGTGTATGTATGTATGCATGTGTGTATGTGTGTGTATGTATGTATGCATGTATGTTGTATGTGTGTGTTTGTGTGTGTATGTGTTTATATGTATATGTTTGTAGATTTGTTTCTATATATATGGGAGTATATCATATCATATACACACACACACACACATAACTATCTATCGCTCCTTCGCCTCTCTCTCACTATATATATATATATATATATATATATATAATAGATATACACATACTTACTCATAAACATTTGTATGTGTATGCATGTATGTGTGTGTGTGTGTGTGTGTGTGTGTGTGGTGTGTGTGTGTGTGTATGTGTGTGTATGTGTGTGTGTGAATGTGAATTTGTTTAAGTAGATAACGAGAATTAAACATTTCTCTCTTATCTTCCTGAACGGAATTAAAATGAAAATTTCTTTAAGTTTCTCTTTTGTTTTGTTATGTTTTTTTGTTGTTGTTTCTTACTTGACTGAATCCTTTTGATGTTTCCCATCTTTAATATTCTGTTTTTGTTGTTGCTATTATTGTAACATTTGTTTTCCTTGTTGTTGTTGTTGTTGTTGTTGTTTGTGAGTGGTGACGGAGTCGTCGTCGTCTCCGTTGCTGATAGTCTTGTGTCGTTGTGCTTTTCCTTCTGGTATCGACGTTCAGGTTCTCTTATTCTTGTCGATGTTGCTGTGTATGATGTCGTTGAAAATGGCGGGGATGATGTTGTCGATGGTGATGATGTGGTCATTCAGCGCCAGTCCATTTGTGGTCAAGACGTCACACATAAGTATAACATTATTGAACCCCAGATCTCGCCTATTTCCTGGACAGTTGGACATCCTCAAAGAACTCTCCTTATTAAATATATCCTTCCTTTTACTTAAAACACTATAATTACATTAAGGGTTAGTTATTATTTCTAGCTTGTTGAGTGGCCTCCTATTTGCTTCTACAACAGATAGAAATACTCTCAGCGACCTCCAACACCGGCCATTATTTAGTTTGACATCGTTGTTGATATTTGATCTTCGGTCAAACCCGCTGTAGTAAGCTCATGGTTAAAGGAATTCCAATTCTTATCATTCAGCTACTTACTTCCAGATCTAGAGTACCTTGACTCCTTTAAGCAATATGTTCTTCAATATTAAGGAAACGTTGCTTCGCAGTCGTAGTTTCATAAGAGGGAGGTTTGGTTACTCTTTTCCCGGTATTGACTCGGTATTTTACTGATTGTCCTTTAGCAAACTTATTAAGTACAGCCCTTTATGTATGGCCATCTCAGCAGACATTCTGAAATAGTTCAACCCGGTATACATCATAAAATGTGTCGTTTATTTTTTCGGCAGTAAAAACTAATTGATAAAAGAACGTGCTGCTCTTTCTTGCAATTCGAGTAACCTCCTCTCCCCCAAGTGATTCCTCATTGACCCATTAACATTCAGTGTAATTAAAATACCTAATTATTTATGTAATTAGAATATAAACGATGATGAACTGGCAGATTCGTACTGGTGCCGGACAAAATATGTTGTGAAGTCTGATTCCAATGATTCACGTTCTGAGTCCAAATTCCCCCAGGATTAAACAGTTCTGTCTTTGACGCTTATATTTTCGGAATGTATAAAATAAGTACCAGCAACATTCCGGATCGATATCCTCAACTAGACACACTGTCGCTTTGAAATGTTTGGTCGGGTGTCTCTTCTAAAATTCTATGGATTCTGGAAGTCAAATATTCAGCCAATATGGTCGAAGTAAACAGAAAGACCTTACAATATGGATGTATGTAGAGGAATCTTTTCTCTATATTCATCCATTCTGTTATTTTTTTTTTTTGTGATATCTTCATAATGATAACCCTATATTAGGAATTTAGAATTTAATACTGATAAACTGTATATAAGGTTTATCGAAGTTGTGCCCCGTGGTCGGCAAGAACAACGAAAATATATCAACGACTGTACTGATTTACCTTTACTTCTCTTGTCCTCATTATTATAATTAATTAATTCTTTAGCTTTCTGTCTTTACGTTAATTATATTTTCCGCTTCTCTTCATGGTCAGGAAATAATCCAGCTTCCAACAGTTTTTAAGTATCTGCAAAGCTCAGGCCAGAACAACAATGACGTAATCAGTGGACATCAAAGAGCGTCTGTGCTTACACACACACACGCAGACATCGAACCATGGCACACGGGGGAATACTGCTTTCACATCTGAAAGGGTCTGGTTGCATGCACACACACACACATACACACACACAAACCCACACAACACACACACACATTTTAGAGCCATAATGGTACAACGGGATGCCTCTTCTGCATCTGCAAGTGTCTCATGATATAAACACAGTGATCTTAGATTCCCAAGGGCATACTGTTTTCCCTTAAACAAGGGTCTGGCTGTTACACATACATATACCATGGACACGCAATGAAGTAGAGTTTCCACTTATAGAAAAGGTGCCTGTTAGTACGTAAAGAAATATCCTAGATTTACAAAGGGGTAACTCATCATCATTGTTCGACCGTGGTCGAGACAATGGAATTCACTATGTTACGCCAGACTTCACGGTCTATCATAACATTACGGAGGTCCTGTTGTTCCGTAAGACTATGGAATTTACAAGGGGTAACTATTTGCATATCTAGAAGGTTCTGATTGCTATGCCCTCAGTTATTCTCATCCCACAACGGAACACTGATTCCACGTTTGGGAGAGCCTGTCTCTACATGCAGAAAAAAAAAGATCCCCAACGGAATACTGCCTCCAGATGAAGAGAGGTTGGTTGCAACAAATTCAGACGTCGTAGATCCAGAAAAGGGAACTGCTTCTACATTTTGATGGTACTGGATCCTACATACACATATCGCAGACTTACAAGGGATCACTAATTTCAGATGAGGCAGGATTTGATTGTATATCACGGATGGTCTGGTAGCGAAATAGAATGATTTTGAAAAATGACCACCAAGAACTGCTGGACAAAGAAGTAGAATAAAAGAAAAGTTGAGACATTCTACGGGGAATGGTCAGTACTTGACCAACGGCCATTCTCAACATCTTCTGTCTCATTAATACAACCGCTGCTACTTCTTCGACCAGTATCATCATAAAAAATCGGGAAAATGATCAGGAGTATAACAATCATCCTCATCATCATCATCATAGGCGCAGGAGTGGCTGTGTGGTAAGTAGCTTGCTAACCAACCACTGCGTGGCATCTTGGGCAAGTGTCTTCTGCTATAGCCCCAGGCCAACCAATGCCTTGTGAGTGGATTTGGTAAACGGAAACTGAAAGAAGCCTGTCGTATATATATATATATATATATAAGTGTGTGTATATGTTTGTGCGTCTGTGTTTGTCCCCCTAGCATTGCTTAACAACCGATGCTGGTGTTTACGTCCCCGTCACTTAGCGGTTCGGCAAAAGAGACCGATAGAATAAGTACTGGGCTTACAACAAGAATAAGTCCCGGGGTCGATTTGCTCGACTAAAGGCGGTGCTCCAGCATGGCCGCAGTCAAATGACTGAAACAAGTAAAAGAGTAAAATAGTAAAGAGTATCCTCATCATAATAG
The DNA here is from genome assembly GCF_006345805.1 of Octopus sinensis. Lineage (NCBI taxonomy): Eukaryota > Metazoa > Mollusca > Cephalopoda > Octopoda > Octopodidae > Octopus > Octopus sinensis. Next base: position 4,903,742 of record NC_043003.1, read on the forward strand.
TCATCATCATAACCACGACCAACATCACTGCCACCACCACACCCACCACCACCACCAGTTACTACATCTCATATACACAAACCAAATAAATTATTTCATTATCTATCAACCATATGGAAAAAAAAACCCTTATTTTTTTTGTATGACATCATTATATTGTGATGTGTACATACGTACATATACACAAACACATACGTAGGAACACATAAACACACACATATATATATAATTATATATTAGTTTATTATTCTTGTTATGTGTCTGATTTACAGCAGCGTGTCCTATAGATTATATCTATTTTTTCATATGATATCAGAAAGTATGAGATCGTGATATCCGCTATATCGATATATGAATAAAGAATTATTCCCCACTCAAAGCAAAGAGTTAAATCTTTTCAGATAAATCTATCACAGGTATTTTATTGAACCGTCTGTACCTAAAGCACCTCACCACCGATATATATATATATATATATATAATATATATATATATATATATATATATATATATATATATATACATACATACATATATATATATAAATATATATATATATTTATATGTGTGTGTATACATATATATATTTATATGTGTGTGTATGTGCATATATATATACATATACAAACATACCTTAACACACACATATATATGTATGTATATAATATATATATATATATATATGTATGTATATATGCATGTATGTATATAGGTGTATGTGTGTTTGTGTGGGCTTGTCATGTTTGATGTGCATCGCACAAATACATATGTTAACATACTCAGATATATGTAATAACAACAAAAACAACAACAGCAATGATAATATACTACTACTATACTACTACTACTACTACTACTACTACTACAACTGCTACTAATAATAATTATAATAAGCGTAACCTTAATCATAAGGCTACGGTGTCTGCGAATCATAAAATGTTGCGTACGTGTTCGATGCAGTCTGTAGTGTTTATGTGTTTAACTGTTTAATTACATTTTGCAAGATGTTTCAGTCGGACTTCAGGAAAGCTGTTTACCAGTTTCTTCCGTCTATGATGTTAATAAACGAGTTAGATTTTATAATCTGAATTATCTGGACTTACTTTGTTGATCTCCAGATGAAACATCTTGCCATCTTGCAAGTGGTACGTAATAACAGTTGAATTAAAATTACCTTGTGTGCGTGTGTGCTTGTGTAGTTATGTGGTAGGAAGCACTCCGTCGGTTACGACGACGAGGGTTCCGGTTGATCCGATCAACGGAACAGCCTACTCGTGAAATTAACGTGTAAGTGGCTGAGCACTCCACAGACACGTGTACCCTTAACGTAGTTCTCGGGGATATTCAGCGTGACACAGAGAGTGACAAGGCCGGCCCTTTGAAATACAGGTACAACAGAAACAGGAAGTAAGAGTGAGAGAAAGTTGTGGTGAAAGAGTACAGCAGGGATCACCACC